>NW_022195390.1:0-181702 GCF_008641045.1 Pistacia vera | reverse complement strand
AATTTAATTAAAATATAATAATGGTCATGGTCCACTGAATGAATCGAACACCTTGTATGTCTAAGATAGCGTTAATCGCTTAACCAATCTAGTGAAATACAATAAAAATAATCCAAATACACTGGATCGTTTAATATAGCCGTAAAAGAACTAATTTAATTAAAATATAATAATGGTCATGGTCCACTGAATGAATCGAACACCTTGTATGTCTAAGATAGCGTTAATCGCTTAACCAATCTAGTGAAATACAATAAAAATAATCCAAATACACTGGATCGCTTAAGAGATTTCATTTCTCGCTTAAGCGATCCTGTGTATTTAGACTTAGTCGCTTAAGAGATCTGGTTGTATTTATGTTATCGCTTAAGCGATTCTATACTTTTACACTTGGTCGCTTAAGCGATCACGAACAAGACAGAATCAATAAGTGTCCAGACGCATGATCGCTTAAGCGATTTATTATATCGTTTAAGCGATCCTTTGCTTTTAACTTTGGTCGCTTAAGCGATCATGTCTGAGGCAGAATAAACTTCTGCCTAGATGCACAATCGCTTAAGCGATTAAGTGTATCACTTAAGCGATTCTTCGCTTTTATTGTTGGTCGCTTAAGCGATCATGAACAAGACAATAAATAAGTGCCCAGACGCAGTATCGCTTAAGCGATTCTTCGCTTTTACTGTTAGTCGCTTAAGCGATCTACGATCGCTTAAACAATCATGAACAAGACAATAAATAAGTGCCCAGGCACATGATCACTTAAGCGATCCTTTGCTTTTAACGTTGGTCGCTTTAAGCGATTTATAATCGCTTAAGCGATCATGTCCGAGGCAAAATCAACTTCTGCCCAGATGCACGATCGCTTAAGCGATCTAAAATCTCTTATACCAGATTGCTTAAGCGATCTTCTGTCATATACCAGATAGCTTAAGCGATCCTTTGCTTTTACTCTTGGTCGCTTAAGCGATTTTAGATCGCTTAAGCGATCATGTCCGACGCTTGGAATTTGCGTCGGCATCCATCTTTTCAGTTTCAATTTCAACTCTTGCCCTCCCTTGTTCCGCCAATAGAATGTCTTCCGTCGACGCCGTCTCCTCTCCTGGTGGAGCAACTTCTGTCATCGGAAGTTACTCCACCACAACTTCTTCTTCTCCATTTTTTGTAGACCTAGTGGTGCCTACAATTTGGGGAGTAGATGAGTTTTTTTCTGTTTCTTTAAGGATCTCAGCCATTATAACTTAGTCGGGAATGGCAAGGAATGACAAAAATGCAAAGAGCAAAGAAATTGAGAAATTGCAGAAATTGGAACAAAAAATGAGAGAGAGAAAGGTGTTTGCATCCTGTTGTGAGAAAGAGAAGCTGAGAGAAATGTGTTTTGCCTTTCAAATTTTAAATCAACTTCCTTTATTATACTTTAACCCACAAATGTTTAAATCTTTTCACCCTAATCCTTTTTGCTGCTTTAATTACACTCAAGTGTGCCACGTCATATTTTTTAACCCAAAAAAAAAATCAAAAAGATTTTCATGGCCGTTTTGTTAAATGGAAACTTGGGATGGCCGGGCAGTTAAATTTTCCCGAATAAAATAGATGTAATTGGTTTAGTTAAATAATTCTTTAACATGTCTAATAATTGTTTAAAACACACATGACAGGTTCATTTTACTAATTTCATATTTGGTCTATTCTATATAAAGTCAATATTGGTTTGTGTTTTGTAGCTTTATCAACCTCAGAACTAGTACTATTGTGGAAAAGCCAATTTCATATTGTGTGAATTAAAATTTTACTTAATTTTTCGGTTTTGCTTTGCAAACACTTTTCCATAGCTTAATTCATTTGATTTCTTAGTTTGCTTCTCCATTGGTTTTAGTGCATTTATTTATGCTTAGGCCAGAAAAGGTAAAAGGGAAACCTCGCAATTTGGAAGTTCTCCAAGGGAGGGACTGGTATGGTGGAAGGAGTTGCATTAAAACCTTGATAATAAAGGACTACTTGTGAAATCGAGTTGCCCGTGATAAAGGAAAAGAAAGAAGAAATAGGAGGAGGAAGAAGAGAAACATGGAGAATAGAAAAGAACAGAAGTTAGAAGAAAATGGGAAGAGAAAGGGAGGAGAAAACTGAGAGAGAAGAAAGGTAAAGAAGATCAATCAATTTTTTTTTTTTTTTTCATGATAAGACCATTACTATCTTTAAGGATTACACTTAATTTGTGTATTTTGTTTTGTACAATAAAGATTATTTCGTGAAATATCATCATGGGAAATAATTAATTATACTATTTTAGAAAAAAATGATTTTGCACTGTAAACGAATGAATTTTCAGCAAGTTTTATATAATATATATGTTATTTACATATAATTCTTTTTGACAATCTTCTTGAGAAATTTTAAACTGTCAATGTCTTCTTGACATATCTATCAATGATAGTTTTAAAACTGTCTCGGAATCCATTTCTTAATAGTTTTTAACTGTCATGGAAAACAGTTTTTCTAAAAGTGTTGGTTTATTATCAATCTGGCTCCAAACCCTCAATAACGCCATTTGTTTATCGTCAAAACTACCCAAATACCCTTGATAACAATCGATAAATCCCATTGATTCATTATCAAATATGTACTAAACTCCCCGATAACCCACATCTATTCATAATCAAAACAACCTGAATATCCTCGATATTACCCATCAGTTAATTATCAAAATGCCTTAAAATCTACCCTAATAGCGCTAATCCATTTCTTCCCTGATTCCATCCGAAACCAATCAATAGAAGCATATTGGTACGTATTAGACACAATCATAGAACATATTATGACCAATATGAACAAATATGACCCTATCAATTGGTCCATTGTAAATTTCACTCAATACAGTATATCAGGTAAAATCTAGTAATCTACAATCCGGCACGCAATTTTCCCGCTAATCACTCCCATTTACCAACTTCTCCAAGACAACAACACCCACTCGCAATAACCCAACCCTGAACTAACAAAAATCCATGAAACAACACCAAATTTACACAAATCTAAAACCTAACAGCAATCCAATCACAACAACAAAAACCAAAGCATTCAATAATCCATTTAACAAAAGCCAAAGCATTCTACTAAACCAAATGAAGAAATTCAACACATTGGGTTCAAAATCATACCTTTTTAGAGATATTTCGTTTCTTTTTTGCGTTGTACAACAAATGGATGTCAAACTACAATCAAAACCACCAAAATCCTTGAATCTAACTGATTGATTGGATATGATTTGATGAGTTTCGGTTATGGAAGGAGTTTGGATGTGAACAGAATAGAGAGTTGGGGTTAATTAATTAAGTGTTTAAGTTGCTTATATATAAAGGGGTATTCTAGTCATGGAAATATGGAAGGGGTATTCTAGATCATGGAAATTATGGAAGGGTTATTTGGTGAAAAACTTCTGAATAGGGTTAGTTTAAAATTTAGTCTCTAAAGGAGGGCTAAATAATAATTTCCCTAGAATTTGTTAATGAAAATCTGTTAAAACTTGAAAATGTCATGTTTAGCATTCAACTTAAATATTATTCATAAGTTCATCAATTTCTCGCTCACCAAACAACTTCATTCATTCTCATTCACCTAATAAAAGTCTGTAACTTATTGCACTTATGCCACCAATACTTTATATAATTAGTAATCATCCCTAAAATAATTAAACTTTAAAAAAATATTAAATGAAATTTACCCATCCAATAATTACATCAAAAAACAAACTAAATTAAATTTAGATTCTAAATAAGGCCCATCAGATAAGAATTTAATTACACAATCCAATAACTAAAACCAAAACAAACTAAATTAAATTTTATATTATAAATTACTAAAACACATTTTATACAAACTTTATAAATTAATGTGATAAATTCTTTATTACCTTATGAATCATATTTTACTTTGTTATTTCAATTTAATTTAATTTAATTCACCTTTAAAAATTATGATTTTTTGTATGCATTTCCTTATATTAATATGATTTCCTTTATATGTTTTATCAAATATTGAGGACGTTATTATTGTAATGAAAAAAATATTATAAAATATTTAAAATAAAGAAAAAGAAAGAAGATGGGGAAAGAGATAAAGAGGATAAAGAAGTAAAAATATAGAAGATGGTGGATATAGAAGAAAAGAAATTAGGGGAAGAAAGGAATTTTTAAGGAAATTTAACTCCCCAGACATCCCAAGTTTGGATTTAAAAAAATAACCCTGAAAAGAAGAGGTTTTTTTTTAAATTTAAAAATTTGGCATGGCACTCTTAATTGTAACTAAACATGAGAAAAAGGGCTAGAGTGAAAACATTGAAACGTATATGGGTAATAGCATAATTAATGGAAATTTGTTTAACTTTTTAAAATTAAAAAACGACCCCCTCCAGATCCTAGACTTGATCCTAAAGCTTCGTTACACAAAACCCTGGCTGATATTCACAAAGAGGAGGAAAACCCAACCCCACTCCAAATCCTAGACTCCGGCGGCGGCAACTGTTCAAAGGTTGTCGAAGAAGACGCTTCGGTGGATCATCCGATGAGTGAAGGTTGTCCAGAGGCAGAGGAGACACCGACGACACAAGAATAGAGAGAAGAATAAAAAAATGGTCTTGAAGACGAGGATGCCAGCAAGAATTCAGGCAAAGAGGAGGACGTCAGTGAAGAAAATGTACGTTTTTTACGTACTGGTGGTTTTGAATTGATGAAAAATTTGATTGGTTTGTGCGAATTTGGGAGATATGTAGTTGGTTTTATTATTATGGTGGCTGTGGCGTTTTGTTGAGCAGTTAGCGGGCATTAGGGGAGTGGCTTTGTTTGGGTTCCAAAGGATAGGGGAAGGCAAGAGAGGCCATAGGGAGATTGTTTGTGGGAGGTTGGAGGGCTGGGGATGGCAGAAGGTGGCAGAATAGGGCTGCATGCGTGGCTGCCATCCTTGGCCATCTCCAGTCATGGAACCTGCCGCAACAACCTCTATAGAGCCTGCATTGGCTTCCTCGGTCCTCTCGAAGCCAAAAACACCCATTCCCCAATTCCCTTGAAGCCTATATCCCCCAAATTGGTAGCCTATTGGTTCTTTTGGTTTCTTTTTTTGCTAATATTTAGATTATATCGATTGCATAGATTTTCCAAAGCGTAAATTATAAAGACTATGGGTTGGAGGTTGTAAGCGATAAGGTATCGTACTTCCCCGTAAAGGTGACAGTTAGGTTGAGTTGGCAAGTTTTTATGAGAATAATGGAGATTTTGGAGGAACAAAGGAAGGGTATGGACCGATTCAAAGATAGTTGTTTCGGTCATTTTGTGAACATCGGAGAAAATTGGAAAAAAAGGCGTTCTAGGAGTAGGGAGTGCATTATATGTTGTTGCACTCAGTTAAAAGCCAAAAAAAATAAAATGAAATGTGGTTCGTGATGGATGGGAAGCGACTACTTTTTGGGATGATGGAATATGCCCTGATGACAGGCTTAAGATGCGGGGCATTTCCAGATGTGAAAGAGCAATAGAGAATAACGAAGAGTATGGTAGCCTATAACTTGGCTAGAAAGGTTTTGGGGGGGAAGTGGCGTGTTGTCGTAGGCACCCAGAATTAAAACCTAAAAAACACATGTAGTAGTGTGAGTCAGGATCATTCCCACGGAGAGTGTCTAGCCGAATTTAATGTTATGTGAACCAGTATGGGGTGGATTTTGTTAGGAAACGACCCGGTTACGCAGCGGAAAACAAAAATTACAACCATGGATCGTTCCTTAGAACCCAAAATCAGGGCATAGAAAATTACAGTTATATTTTATAAGAATCTGCAGAAAAATAAATCCAAAGGTTTAGATTCATACCCATGTTTGGAGGCTCCACCAATGTTGTCCCTGAATGTGTTTGCTACCGATCCAAGTGTAGGATCGAACCGTAGAGGTCCACACGAAGACAATCAACAAGAACCAAGGAGGGATTTGCTAGATCCTCCTTGGCCTTAAGAAATCAAGAAGAAAAACAAATGTTTGTTTCAATGGAACAGTGAAAGGGCGTGGGAGTGAGTGAAAAGGGGCTGTGTGTGTTTTTATCAAAAGGCAAAAAAAATGAATTAATTTTTAAATCACACAAACACTATTTTTATAGGCAAACCAAGTTGCTATTCCCACATGGAATGGGCTTGGGCTCCAACCCAAACACCCATGTTGCCAAACACTCCCAATTAGATATTTTAATTTAATTCATCATTATCTTAATTAAAATAATAATATTTAATTAACATTTAACAGTAATGATGATTTAATTAAATATGTGCGAACACACATTTAACTAATTTCACTTATTTAATTTTTTTTAACAAATTAAATAAAAGGCTACGACCTCAGCAAATTTAATTGCACTGTGAAATTACCAAAATACCCCTTCGCCCAAAAAGACGAAAACGTCCTTCTTTCTTCTGGCTCTTAAATTATTTCTATGTGTGTGAACCATAGGCTCCTCATCATACCGGTAGTGTATGTATCGCGATTAACACCAATTAATCGTCTACTAATACACAGACCAAGATTGGCCCTGCAAGGCATCATGGCCACCGATAGATTCGGATTCAGCAAAGTAGCTACCTGTCAACGATATGGTTACCGTACAATACGACCCTTTCATCATACGTTATCTCAACGAGACGAAGGCATAGAAATAGTGTCAACCTTGGTTACTCTCGATATTATATATTCAGTTTCTGGACCAATGACCCGTATTATAATCTGGATAGAGCAACAACTCAATCCCACTGTGGCCACAGTTTCAGTGTCATTGCCATATACTGAATTACGCCGTGAGATAAATTCCCCGTACCGGGAGTGATGAATCCTTTGTCAATCCACTAGTCTTGATACACCCTTGATATAGCCATCACCACCGTACTGACAGCTTGAATAGAACTGCGTTAGGCTAGTATCAAACTGTACCAATCGGTGCACAAGGCGCTCGGTGATCTCAAGTCTAAGGATCACATGCACCACCATTCGTTAGAGGATTTGTTCCATAGACACTGGGGTTACCATCCATATGGAATCCTCTGGTGGGTCAGTCAGTGAACTTGCTGTGGTATATCCGCCTACAACAAGCACCCATGTGTTGCACCAAGTTGTCACCAAACAACCTTGACAAGTGAGATCAGTCACTGCCTTTCGACAAGGGTCGTTCAACACTATGATAGCCTTACCGTATTATCTGTGCCCTTACTTCAGAATAATACTGGGGCTACGGACGTTTCTAGAATGGCACCTATGTGTCATAGGGTTCTCACTATCAAGATTGAAACACTTGATACCCTCGTCACGGTTCTACCATTCTAGGACATATATCAATACATATTGCAAAATAATGATTTACGCGATATAGAATAAAATGCCTTTTATTATTGATTAATGAACATTATTACAAAGAGTCAATTCCACAATAATTGATTGGCTCTAGGCATCTACTCTAACAGATTTGAGTTAAACAGAAACATTTCGGGAAAACAACAATTCAAATTAATCAATCAATCAAAATAACAAACTTGGTCTAAGTCAACATCCACTATCAGAATCTTTCAACTGATCATCGATACAAAAATAAATCAATTCATACCCTGAATATTCACCGTTGGAACTATTTTCCTATCTCTCCTTAGTTGTAATTAATTAAGAAACAAGCGATCTAATTAACCTTACTACTAAACAACCCTAGACAAGCGCTAAAGATTTAATCTAGTGGCAACCTTAAGACCTAGAGAGATCGATGAAGCTAAACAACACAAACTCAAGCGGTTGCATTTAATTTAGTCGAGTGTTCTTCTTAAGAATTACTAATTCCTGACGCAGCAAATTATTAACCCTAATTCCTTCACAAGTTAGAGGAATCAAACAATTACAGATTTGATATCTAACTTAGCAGTAGATTGCAACAATTAATAAACTAGTAGGCCTCCTAGTAATTAAACGAAACAATCATAAAATTAGGCACAGAAGAACATCCAATACTCAAACATAAATTGAACACTAAAGTAAAACGGATTAGATCTCACAGTTTATTGATTCCGAGGTCTTGTTTCCTTCGACCAAGTTATAAAAATTTAGCCGCTCATGGCCATAATCAAAACTCAAAAGAAAAACGAAAATCCACCAAAAAGAGAAGAGAGAGGTGTGTGTGATATCTGTTGTAATCCCTAATCTGATCTCCCTTTTAAAAATATCTAAATTCTAATTCTAATTCTACTCAATCTCAAAATATTATAATATCCTAAAGTAACATTTATCCTAATCTGATTAATTGGAAATAAAATAATAAAGTCCTAAAATAAAATAGGAAAGTGGTGTTTTCCAGCTGTAATTTGCGTGCAACAGGTCTTCAAAACTTCTTGTAATAATCTGCCTATTTGAATTGCATGACAAGGCGGAATGTTCCAGAACGTCGGCAGTGCAGGTGCGTCAACTTCAAGCTTGATTACAACCTTGATGCAGTGAGTATCTATCCAAACTCAAAACATAAAAGTTGTATATATCTTTCTTAGCGTTCCACAGCATTTTGAATCATCTCAATCGGAGCTTGGATGAGAGAGTTATGCCCAGATTATGAAACGACATCGAAACGGTCCGAATTCACTTAATTAGTTCCGTTTTGCAATTAACGCCTCCATTTGCATCCTAAATCAAAATAGAATAATAATGAGTACATTTAGGCAACAAATAAGTATAAAAGACTAGACATTAAGGGGGGTAAATATGACCTTTTGCATTCTCATCAAGAAGCCATCTATTATGGGATGCAATTTAGAGGAGAGGTTAGGAGAAGATGGGTATACCTCTTTAGAGAAGTTCAAGATGTGCTTGGTCTGGTTCGTGCATTCGATCCTAATGGCTTTTGACTCAGCAAAAGTCATTAATATGGATTGGGTGAAGTTTGCAAGCAACATAAACTTCTTTAATGCTTATCCGTAGGGACGGTTATCATTTCAACTAACCGTTACATGGAAAAGACATGGCGATAAAACATCGCCAAGCTATCGAGAGGGATAGATTGAGCACGTACAATTTGTTCGACTTCCCATGGGCAATGCAGGTAAATATTAATAGCTTTTTGTTATATTTTTTGTATTATATGTGTTTTAATGATGATATGGATGTTCGGATAAGTGACTGCAATTTCCTAGAATGTTGCGGTGGCACATCGAGAAGTGTACCCATTGGGATTACGACAAAATAAAAATAGAAATTCAAGTGGCTCGAGTAAGATTAAAAGTCGAGGATGATGAAGCTCCAATCGGCGGGAGGGAGGAGGATGAAAATGTTCGTATGCCTCCACCCAATTGGCAAACTGGTACAACAAGTACCACTTTACTGAGGCGTCAGGCTCGGGAGAATGAGGTGGTTGACCTCATAAATGGTCTGTTTGATAGTTTTACAACTATTTATGAGAGGTTTGAGAAGATGGAAGAGTAGATGAAAATGGTGGAGGAGAAAGTTGATAGGGTGGTGGAGAAAGTTTGTAGGGTAGAGGAGGAAGTTGGTGGGGTATTGAAAGTTGTTGAAGTGCAAGCTAAGTATAAAAGAGAGAGCCAAAAGAGTATGCATGTAAAATCTCCTTACATGGTAGTAACGTATGGAAAGAAGAGGAAAACGAAGAAAAAAAATGAGGAAGTCTATGAAAGTGGAGAAGCAAAAATGAAGGAGGGTAAGAAGGAAGGAGGAGGAATTGGGGAAGTGAAAATAGAGGAGGGTGAGGCGGGACGTGAAGGAAGTGGGGAAGTGAAAATGGAAGAGGGCGAGGAGGAAGGCATATGAAGTGGGCAAGCAACATAAACTTCTTTAACTCTTCTATGCCTATTACAATGATTCTGGAAGTGATGGGCATGTGAAGTGCAAGACCAGGGATTATCCCCGGGAGTGGTTTGAAAAGATGTTGACAATAGCAGGTGGCTCAACGACTCGGTGAGTTATTTTCCTTTCTTTTTCTTTATGTTTTCCATGAGTTATTGTATACTTATCATGTTGTTTTTATTTGATGCTGCACATTGATGAGGTATTGGCACTTATGAGGCTATGACAGAGCAGTAATAGTGAATTTTGTATCCGTACTGTGCCATCACCGATGTGGCCTTTGGCCAAAGGCCAGTAACTACATATGACACTTTAATGAAAAAGACCAATGTTAGAGGTGCAACAAGGGGAGGCAAGCAGAAAAGATTGGCCACAAATGACTTCGACGGTGTCCTTGATGATTTTCGATTTGATGAGAGGATGATGCAGTATGTACGGGGGGAAAGGCCCAAATATGGCAACAGTTGGGCAAATGTTAAAAGAGTATACTGCATCATGAACATCAAGGATATGCATTGGATAACCATCTTTTGGCTACTAGAGGAGGGCTTGCTGTAACGCCCACATAGAGGTACATAATTTAATTTATGCTCTTATACCTTTAGTTGATTTTTGCTAAAGTTATTTTGAGAAAATGTGAAGAAAATGCCTTAAACTTGAATTAAGGGTAAAATGGTCTTTTCACTCAAAATTAGTTGAAATTGTGGGGAGTGAAAAGAGATAAAATTTCATGGAGAATGCAATGAAAATGAGGGCATTATGGTAATTGACAAAGGGACATAGATGGAATTTTAAAGAAAGTGCAAGGGCAAAATGGGAAACTAATATATAATTTTTATGTTATATCAAATTGAAGAGTGAAACCCTAGCCACTCTTACCCATATGCACGCCACTTTCACCTCCATATTCTCTCAAATTCTTCAATTCTTCTTCAAAGGAAATTCATAGGTTTTGGGTGTTTTTGAGTGGATTTTCAATCTTAAGCTTCTATAGGTAAGATCCTTGCACTAAGAAGTGAATTTTAGTTTTTAAAGTGTTGATTTTGATGGTTTATGCTCATAGGATTTAAGAGGAAGAGAGTTTGATCAAAGGAGATTCTTAAAGGGTTGAATTTGCTCATATAAAAGGTAAGTAAATCCTACCCTAAGTATGATTTAAGTTATGTTGTGTAGAGAACTTTCTTTATGCATATATATGTGTTATATGTATAATTGTTGATGGATTTGGTGTTGAATAATGATTAGAACCTATCCATGAGAAGTTGTGTTGGTGTAGTTGTTATTTGATGAATGTTTGGATGAGATTTGGAAGAATTGAAGTGAAAATTTTGAAGTGTGTATTTTGGGCAGATTTGGTGTTAATTATGGAGGAGTTTATTCCAAATTTTTGGTGGCCTAAAATAGAGATAGAAGTGTAGCCAAATTAGTGTTGATTTGTGCACATGAATTGTTTGATGAAATGCCAAGGAGAAGTGTATGTATGAGTATGATTATGTGTTACCTTGGGATGTGTTTGTATATGGTAGAGAATGACATGTTTGCATTCCATAATGCATAATTGCATTTAAATATGTGAATTTAGAAAGAATTAGAAGCATGAAACCATCTACATGCATACATATTCATAAGAGCATGAAAATGCCCTAAAATATGTTAAAGAGAAAATAGAAAGAAATGAGAATATTAAAGATATTCAAATTCTGAATTTTTCTTAAAGAAGTGTAAAAAAAAAAAAGATAAAAAGAAGAGAAGGTTGTTGCGATGGGGGAGCCGTGAGTGACATAGTCCCACATGCACGTCGCCTTTAGTGAGCGGCCTCATAATTCAGAAAGAAGAAATGTACAGTTCGTTAGAAGTGTGTGTGGATGAGGACTGTACCCAGAATTAGAGAATTCACTCACACGGCCAAGGCTCCAAATCCATGCCTCAAATGAGTCCGATCGGCAAGAATAGAAAGACAGAATAGAAAAGAAAGAAAGAATAGAAAAGAAAGAAAAAATAGAAAAGAAAGAAAAAATAGAAAGAAAGACTAAAAAAGAAAGAAATAAAGAAATAAAGAAAACAGAATAAGAAAAATAGAAAAGAAAATGCATAATTTATGCATTTGTGCATTTGCATCATTAATATGCATAATACCATGCTTATTATCATGGGTAGTGAAAAATTTAGAAAACAAAGAGAAAAACAGAGAGCAAAATAGAGAAAGAATAGAGAAAGAACAGAGAGAAGAACAGCGAAAGAATAGAGAATAATCTGGAAATGTGATGTAAGGAAAGAAAATTCAGAATTTTAAGCAACAGAGAGAGTGAAGGGTAGCATAGTGGGTTTACTTACTGAGCCATTAGTGCTCACTCCGTTGTTTTTAATGTTTTGCAGGTAATATGTGAGTTGCGGTCGCTTAGAACGTCACGAAGTGGAAGGGTCGGGCTACACTGTCAAGTTGCTATTTTTGAGAATATTTTGAGAATATTTGTATATAAAGAAAAATTAAATATGGGCCTATACTTTATTACTCGTATATATATGTGTATTTTCTTATATATATTTTTAATGAGTTTTAGTGATTATTTTACAAGTATACTAGCTAGAAAGAAAGCATTACACTTGTTGCAGATCCTTGATTGCAACCCGAGTATTTGTTGAGAAAGGCAGTTGGAGACGGAGTTGTAGCCGCTGTTTATATTGTTCCCACGGCTGTTGCGCTATAGTGGGATGTTTCAACACTTGGGTGATGAACTACTGACGGGAAAGTGGCCACTCAAGTATCTTCCCGTCCTGATAAATTACTCAAGGTAAATTTTGTATAAAACTTATATAATACAATTGTTTTATAAGCTGATTCTAATGCTAATGTCTTTCTCGTATTGTAGTGTTCATTGCGGGGCATATGCACTAAAATTTATTGAGTTTGACATGACCAACACCCCAATAGACAGGTTGAATGATGAAACAATGAACAACTTTTGGGAGCATTTGGCTGTTGAGTGCTTCCATGGGCATATGGATCCCTTTTGACTAACCAGAACCTAATCCAAGTCATTATTGATGCTGTCATCAAAAGGTATGGAAGTTGGACTTAGAGTTTTGTAGTTTATGTGAAATGTATTTCTTATTGGGTTGTCTTGAATAATTGGATTGTCTTGAATTGGATCAGTTGGTGCTGTTAGGCATCAGGCTGTTGATACTTGGGTTGTGGTGTTATGTATGCTTTATGGCCAAGGCCAAGGTTGGATAATGTTGGAAGGGGTGCTATAGAAGAAGACGAAGAGGTTGCTGCTACTGCTGCTAATGTTGAAGGTGTGCTGGACAATTTTGGAGGATGGGGAAGTGGCTGAAGAGAATGATGAAGATGGAGGATGGAGGCTGCCGGCACTGCTTTTATTTTGGGTGTATATAAGACATTTATTTGTTGTATATACTATTGTAATTTAATGTAACTGACACATTTCAGATTTGTACAAAAGCAATTCAATATTTCTTTCCCTCTTTTGAGTTTGAGTTTATTTAGTATTCTTGTTAAATGGCATTAACGTGTTGATGCAATTAGGTTGTCAAATTCAGGAGAAAAGATGGAATTAATATGTGCTGGTGATTTTAGTTTGTCAAAATTCAGGAGAAAAGTTGGAAAAAATATGTGTTGCCCATGATCGCTTAAGCGACTATATAAGTATATATATTGCTTAAGCGATCAAGGGTTTTCTATACAGGATCGCTTAAACGAGACCTTAAATCGCTTAAGCGATCGTGCACTTGGGGTGATCCTTATTCTGCCTTAAACTTGATCACTTAACCAAGGGTAAAAGTGAAGAATCGCTTAAGCGAGCACCTAAATCGCTTAAGCGATCATGCACTTGGGATGATCTTGATTCTGCCTTAGACTTGATTGTTTAAGCAATCCTAAATCACTAAAGTGACCAAGACTAAAAGCGAAGAATCGCTTAAGCGATACATAAATCGCTTACGTGATCATGCAGCTAGGATGATATTGATTATGCTTTAGACTTGATCGCTTAAGAGATCCTAAATTGCTTAAACGACCAAGACTAAAAGTGAAGAATTGCTTAAGCGTACGTAAATCGCTTATGCGATCATGCATCTGGGATGATCTTGATTCTGCCTTGTATTTGATCGCTTAAGCGATTATGAATCGCTTAAGCGACCAAGGCTAAAAGTGAAATATCGCTTAAGTGATCTTGATTCTACCTTGGACATGATCGCTTAAGCGACCAAGAGTAAAAGTAAAGAATCACTTAAGCGAGACCTTAAATCGCTTAAGCGATCATGCACCTAGGGTGACTTGATTCTGCCTTGGACTTGATCGCTTAAGCGATCATGCGTCGCTTAAGCGACCAAGGGTAAAAGTGAAGAATCGCTTAAGTGATCTTGATTCTGGCTTGTACGTGATCGCTTAAGCAACTAAGGCTAAATATATTGGATCGCTTAAGCGAGACCTGAAATCACTTAAGCGATCCACTATATTTGGATGATCTTTATTATGCCTTTCACAAGATTGCTTCAGCGACGAAGGCTTATAAACACTGGATCGCTTAAGTGATCCCTTATTATTATTATTTTTTTTTGAATAGGTTTTCAACCCCATATTAAGTGACGCTAATGTGAACTTCAGACATCCATAACATCACATGATTATTAATGTTAATGTTAAGCGATATCTGTTATTAACATATATTAAGGCCAATTAAGAAGGATTATTTGCAACCTAATTCCATCACCACATATTGAGATTACAATCGTATGATATATGGATGAATGTCATAGCGCACTAGTGTGACACGTTAGTAGAAACGTACCTCATTTTACAAATATGGATGGTGTATTTGAGAATGATTATTGTGCTTTTTTTACTGACCAAAATGCAGTCAAATCTTACACGATGTGGGGGGAATAGATTGAAATAAGCTTAAATTTTGACTATACGATTAGTTCAGTGGACGATGATCTGTCTTGTGTCAATTGATTTGATTATTTATATCACTTAATCGATTTTATTTTAAAAATTATATTTTAATTAAACTAATTTTTTACGTGTGTAGATAAACATGGAAAAGAAATATTAAAGTATAGAATGATTCTATATAATACAAATTTATTGTTTTTAAAGTACCAAAGTAAATTAGTCTTGATTGCATAAGCGATATATGATTTCGTTTAAGCGATCTTGTATATTTAGCCTTGGTCGCTTAAGCGATGTATGTTATCACTTAAGCAATCTTGTGAAAGGCAGAATAAAGATTATCCGAATATACTGGATCGCTTAAGCGATTTTAGGTCTTGCTTAAACGTAAAATCGCTTAAGCGATCCAGTATATTTAGCCTTAGTCGCTTAAGTGATCACGTACAAGCCAGAATCAAGATCACTTAAGCGATTCTTCACTTTTAGCCTTGGTCGCTTAAGCGATTCATGATCGCTTAAGCGACCAAGGCCATTTTACTTCTTACCTTATTAATCTTTTGATATTGTGCACATTTGAGTGAGAAATTATATTCCGTATTATGGGTCAGCTCTATATTCAATCATAACCATCCATATTTGTGAAATGAGGTACGTTTCTACTAACGTGTCACACTCATGACTAATTCAATAAATTGATTCATTGATTGACTTGACACAACAATTATGTTGATAATATTTATTTTGTCTGTCTTACTTCTTTAGGTAGCAATCAGTGCTGTACAGAGGTATATGCGAAATTTTATTTACTTAAACCCTTGTTAAAATGGATGAAAATGAAAAATAATTAATTAGATTTAATACGATATAAAGGATGCTTTATTCAAGGTAACAATTAAATTTAAAACATAAAAAATTGAAAACAACAAGTCTTCAATGGTTGGCCTTGGCAACTCTCTCCATTTCATTCTTCTTCTTGATGACATAGCTGGAAATACAGGGACATAAAATCAGTTTAATGCACCATAAAAGAGAAACATAATAACTTCATCAAATCGCTTAAGCGATTTGCTAGTCAGATGATCTACATATAAGAGAAGATCACTTAAAACAAGTTTATGTCACTTAAGTGATCAGGTGTTCACCAGATCTGATCTGAGCAATAGATGGCTTAAGCGACCAAGGATTGCTTAAGTGATCTGATGTTAACCAAATCTAATCTGAGCAGCAGATCGCTTAAGCGACGCTTAAGGTCACTTAAGCGATCTGCTATTCATATCTACAGAAAACAGTCGATCGCTTAAGCGATCTTCTAATCTTATCTGCAGATTGCTTGCTTTCTTGCTTTTGATCGATTCGAACCTAATTTTCTGGATCTACATGTAATTGATTCTAGCAACTGCTTCTCTTGTGTCTAGGTTGCTTGCAAATTGAGCACTTATTCATCCTCTGGGAAACCTCACAGGCTGATGGAATACGCTTAACTCATTTTCTCTTCTTTTTAGTCTTCTTGAATGGCGGATGGATGATTATGTCAACCAACTCTGGCAGTACCACCCACTGCTCTTCTGGAGGAATTGGATATATCGTTTTTGAATAAGTCAACTGTTAGAGTAGGTGCCCTAGAGGCAATCAATTATTATAGAATTGACTCTTTGTAATAATGTTCATTGATCAATAAAAGACATTTTATTCTATATTGCATAAATCATTATTGTATGTATTGATATATGTCACTGGAATGGTAGAACCGTGAGGAGGGTATCAAGTGTTTCAAATCTTGATAGTGAGAACCATATGAGCACATATGGTGGCCATTCTAGAAACGTCCGTAGCCTCAGTATTATTCTGAAGTAAGGGCACAGATAATACTATAAGGCTATCATAGTGTTGAACGACCCTATCGAAAGGCAGTGACTGATCTCACTTGTTAAGGTTGTTTGGTGACAACCTAGTGCAACACATGGGTGCTTGCTATAGGCAAGTTCACTAGACTGACCCACTAGAGGATTCCATATGGATGGTAACCCCGGTGTCTATGGAACAAATTCTCTAACGAATGGTAGTGCATGTGATCCTTAGACTTGAAATCACCGGAGTACCTTGTGCATCGATTGGTGTAGTTTGACACTAGCCCAATGCAGTTTTATTCAGAGCTATCAATACGATAGTGACTGGCTGCATCAATGAGTGTATCAAGACTATGGTGGATTGATGAGAATGCAAAATGTCATATTTACCCCCCTTAATGTCTAGTCTTTTATACTTATTTGCTGCCTAAATATACTCATTATTATTCTATTTTGATTTAGGATGCAAATGGAGGCGTTAATTGCAAAACGGAACTAATTAAGTGAATTCGGACAGTTTCAACATTGTTTCGTAATCTGGGAATAACTCTCTCATCCGAGCTCCGATTGAGATGATTCAAAATGCTGTGGAACGCTAAGAAAGATATCTACAACTTTCATGTTTTGAGTTTGGAGAGATACTCACTTCATCAAGGTTGTAATTGAGCTTGAAGTTGACGCATCTGCACTGGACGTCCTGGAACATTCTGCCTTGTCATGCAAATCAATTGGGCAATTTATTATTGGAGACATGTGGCACGCAAGTTACAGCTCAGAATCACCACTTTCCTATTTTGTATTAAGACTTTATTTTATTTCCAATTAATTAGATTAGGATAAATGTTATTTTAGGATAGGAGAATATTTCTTTTAGGAGATTGAGTGGGATTCGAATTCTAAAACGGGATTTTTGCAAAGGGATCAGATTAGGGTTTTTGAGGGGGACCACGTCTCTCTCTTCTCTGCTCTGGAATTTTTCTTTCTCTTGAGTTTTTGTTATGGCCATGAGCGGCTAGAACTTTTGTAACTTGGTCGAAGGAAACGAAGGCCTCGGAATCATTAAACTGTGAGATCTAATATATTTTTCTTAGTGTTCAATTTTCATGTTTGAGTATTGGATGTTTTTCTATGCCTAATTTTATGATTGTTTCGTTTAATTACTAGGGAGGCCTACTAGTTTATTAATTGTTGCAATCTACTGCTAAGTTAGATATCAAATCCGTAATTGTTTGATCCCTCTAACTTGTGAAGCAATTAGGGTTAATAATTTGCTGCGTCAGGAATTAGTAATCTTAAGAAGAACATTCAACTAAATTAAATACAACCGCTTGTGTTTGTGTTGTTTAGCTTCATCGATCTCTCTAATTCTTAAGGCTGCCACTAGATTAAATCTTGAGCGCTTGTCTAGGGTTGTTTAGTGGTAAGATTAATTAAGATCGCTTGTTTCCTAATTAATTACAATTAAGGAGAGATAGGAAAATAGTTCCAACGGTGAATATTCAAAGTAAGAATTGATTTACTTTTGCATCAATGATCAGTTGTAAGATTCCAATGGTAGATGTTGACGGAGACCAAGTTTCGTTATATTAATTGATTTCGAATTGAATTGTTTTTGTTTTTGTTTTTGGCTAAGATTGTTTTCTATTTTACTCAAAACCCCCCAGCCTTATTCACATCATCGAAAATTCGGCTAGACACTCTTCATGGGATCGACCCTTGCTTACCCTATTTACAGTTCAGTAGTTAGGTTAGGAAGATTTTTAATCTTGGTTGCCTATGACAGCACACCATGGATTGATAGAGGATTCATCACTCCCGGATACGGGGGAAGTTATCTCACAGCGCAATTCAGTAAATGGCAATGACACTAAAACTGTGGCCATAATGTAATTGAGTTGTTACTCTATCTAGATTATTATTCAAGTCATTGGTCTAGTAACTGAATACATACATATCCAGAGTAACTGAGGTTGACACTATTTCTATGCCTCGGTCTCATGGAGATAACGGATGATGAAAGGATTGAATTGTACAGTAACCATATCGTTGACAAGTAGCTGCTTCGCTGAATCCGAATCTATCGGCTGACCATGATGCCTTGCTAGGGGCCAATCTTGGTCTGTGTGTAGTGAGACGATTAATTGGTGTTAATCGCGATACTACACACTACCGATATGATAAAGAGCCTACGGGTCACACACATAAAAGATAATTTAAGAACCAGTTTATAAGAAGGGGTGTTTTCATCTTTTTAGGCAAAAAGGGTATTTTGGTAATCTCACAGTGCAATTAAATTTGCTAAGGTCATAGCCTTTATTTTAATTTGATATTAAAATTAAATAACTGAGATTATGTTTAAATATGTGTTCGCATATATTTAAATAAATTATCATTATTGTTAAATGTTAATATATATATATATTAATTGAATTGAATTGAGATAATTATAATTAAAATTAAAATATCTAAATGGGACTGTTTGGATATAAGGGATATTTGGGTTGGTGCACAAGCCTATTCCATGACGAAATAGGGCAAAGTGTGCACTATATAAGTGCAACACTTTGTGAATTAAATAGGAAATTCATTCAATCATTAACATTAAAATATTCCAACCCCCTTTCTCTTCTTCCCACGCCAGTTTGCCTTTTTTGCTTGAATAAAATATTATTTTATTCCTCCTTGGTTCTCAAGGCTAAAGAGGATCTCTCTTTAGTTCCTTGAGATTATCTTTGTGTGGACTACATTGGTTCGATCCTACTCTTGGGTCGGTAGCGAAACCTGTTCAGAGACAAGTTGGAGGAGCCTCCAAACGTGCGTATGATTTCTTAACTCTAGACTGAATTTTCTGCAGATTCTAATATATTATATAAACTGTAAATTTGTGCCCTAATCTTGGTTCTAAGGAACGATCCATGTTGTAAATAATTTTTGTTTTCCGCTGCCATGACTTGATCGTTTCCTAACAGTGATTGATTACATATTTTACAGTTTTTATGTATGGTTGATTACATGTAGTTGATTGATAACATGTTGCCTTGATGAATCTGCACAGAATCTGCACAAAATCTGCCATGAAAGCATGTTTTAAGAAATAAATTAATTGATTAATTTAATTTGTTGATGATCTGCAATTTTAGAATATATTGGGTTATGGATTTTTGTTGAAATCAGTAGCTAAGATTGATTGAAAAATCCGTTTGACGTATTTTTGGTGGTTGGTTGAACTGATCAGATGCTACAGATCAGTGTACGCTCACCGCGGCGATCGTTGTTTGGTGTACTCGCTGATTGAAAAATCAGCGATTGCTGCGGCAATCGCAGTCTAAGGTTGCGTTGACGAAAATCAGCGCTCACCGTGGCGATATAACCCATCGCCACGATGATCGCACGTGGTGCATGTACGCAACGTAAATCAGCGCACGCTGTGGTGAGCGTACTTTCGAGTGTGTAGGGGTCAAAGTGAAAAGTTTCAAAACTTTTGGACCAAATGGAGATTTGTAAATTGTCAGGGGGTAATTAATAATTAACCCACCCAATTCAAAAATTGATTGTTTTTTAAATGTATGCCATGTACTTGTTTGTATATTGCATGGTGCTAGGTATATGAGCCTTAGATCTATGGTGAATGTTTTAAATTTTTTGGGTATGTATGGTTGTAATTTATTAAATAGGGCATGCGTGTCCTGCCTTTCTCCCCTTTTCGATGTACATTCTTTTTCTATCTCATAGTCTCCTCAATGTAACTCGTCTGAGGACGGGGTTGCTAAATTTATTGATGAAAACACTTTCTGTTTTATCAGGAGGTTCGCCTCGTTTAAACTTGGAGAAGGGAGCTGGTGTCTCTCTGTTGTGTAAGCTTTACGGGAGATGATCGAGCAGCGAGAGACAAGCATCAGGGCTGAAGACTCAAGTGCTTCAGTACAGGGATCCCCGAGGTGACCTCGCCCCGCTGCGCCGCGCAGCGCGAGGACAAGCGGGTCGGGAGTGGGCGGCCACGCGGGTGGATCTCGGCGAACGCCCCGCGGAGGAGACGTGAGGAGGGAGGTGGACTCCGTGGAAGAGGGGGATTGTGCGCCACGCAGGCGACGTTGAAGGTTCACAAGACAACGGCCAACCACTTCGGCATTCCGAACACAAGAGGAATAAGCCTGGTGGAGGCGTTAATAGATAAACCTCAATCAAAGTATATATAGATCACGTATGCCTTTCACCGCCATAGTTTAATCAAACCACTATTCATGGAACCTGTGTGCCATAGCAAAGGGTATACTTCTACCAGTGGGAGGTTAAAATTCATGGAGTTTCCTTAATGGTTATGGGTCGACTTAAATGACGGTTTTGCTTGTTTGCCAAAGTGAGGGTGATAAACACGTCATAGGCATAGTAGAGAAGTACACATATTGTGTGTACGTGGTGGCATGTAGCGTCCAGTCTACTGATATTGAAATCACACTTGAGGATGATGGTTTGGCTATTGGATTGTATGATTGGCTTGTTGACTTCTTCACATTTGAGGTTGATGGTAGGAGCTATCAACTGTGATTAAGTTGTTGGCCTACCTAATCAACCCATTTGGCTTGTTCGCCAAAGCGAAAGTTTGAAATGGGCCATGGGATCTCAGTCCACTAGGAAAGCTAACAGGCTTTCCCGAGTTAATAGTGAGGCTATTGACTTAAAGAAAATAGTGGGAGCATCGTTAATAAAAAAGACCATATTAAATAATATGAACTTTATAATGACTTTTTCTTTTCTGCAATTGTGATTCACCAAAATGAGCATTATGAACCGCGACGATAATCGAGAAGAAAAGGGGTTGGATGGATCCAATTTCTCAAATTGGTATCATAATCTTCGGATTATACTCAATCGGAAAGAAATTGTATATCCTTGAAAAGCCATACATGGCTGAGCCTGATCCTGAGCCACTCAGGAAGTAAAACACTTATCAAAGTTCCTTGATGATGCGGATGGCATTCAATGCTTGATGTCATCGATGACACCAGTGCTATAAAAGCAACATGAGAATATGGACGCTGCTACCATTATTCTACACCTCAAGGAGCTTTTCGAAGGGAATGCTCGACATGAAGGTACAAGGTGTCAAAAGCACTGTTTGGAAGTCTTCTGACTGAGGAGCCCAAGTTGGTCCTCATGTCTCAAGAGTGAGCACATAGAGAGTTTGGACTTGGGATTTGAGTTGATGCGAATTACAAATGGATTTAATTCGCAATCCTTGCATGCTCTTTGCACCGTTCATAATGAACTTCAATATGAACACGTTGGTGAAAACCCTCTCGGAGCTTTTGAACATGCTGAGGACATAGAGCAGGAGTTGAAGAAGTCCAAGCCTGTTTTACCAGTTGTTGCCAGTAAGGAAAGGGTAACGACACAGGGTAAGGCCAAGGCCACCCCAAGCCCAAGCCTAAATGACATTGCTCCTGGGCCTAAGAGTGGCATAGGGAAGGGCAAAGTAGTCTGCTTCTATTGTGGCAAGCCTAGCCACTGGAGGAACACTGCAAGGCTTTCCTCGCAAGCAGAAGAGTCTCAGATGCTACGACTTTAGTGTATTTATGGTTGAATTATGCTCTCTCCCATACATCTTGGGTCATTGACACAGGGTGGTACTCACATTTGTACGATGTGCAAGGACTGGGGGAGGTGGACCTACGAGTTGGAAATGGAGCATATGTGGCTGCATTGGCTATAGGACTTACTGTTTATCTTTGCCTACAGGTTGTTGTTGGAACTACATAATTGTTATTACGTACCTTCTATTTCTAGAAATATTTTTTCAGTATCCGTTTTGGATAATATTGGTACATTTGTTAGTAAACGGTCCCATATACGCAGCGAAACAAAACAAATATAATATAGAGATCGTTTACATGAGCCAAGATCAAGGGTATAATTTTCACATTCATATTAAATAAAATCTACAGGAAAAATAAATCTGAGTTTAAAGAAAACAAACGCACGTTGGAGGCTCCTCCAAATTTGTCAACGAATGTTTTGCTACCGATCCAAGTGTAATCGAACTCACGTAGTCCACCGAACAATCTCAAAAGAACCAAAGAGGGATTTGCTAGACCTCTTTGGCTTTAATTAAAAGAAAGCAAATCAATTGAATTGATTTTAGGCCAAAAGGTGGTGCTGGCATGGGAGAGAAAGAGAGGGGCTGTGTGTGTTTTAATTTCAAAAGAATCATTGAATTAACAATTAACACACACTTTTCCTTTTATATTTAATCAAGTTCCCTAACCTATATGAATACTTGGGCTGACTCAAACGCCCCATGTTGCCAAACACTCCCAATTTGATATTTTTTTTTATTTTCCATCATTATCTCAATTAAAACCAATTAATATATTTAAAATAATATAACATTTAACATAATGATAATATATTTAAATATGTGTGAACCACATTTAAACGTAATTTCTATTTTAATTTTCAACAAATTATAAAGGCACGACCTCAGCAAATTTTATTGCCTGTGAAATTACCAAAATACCCTTTCCCTTAAAAGATGAAAAACCATTCTTCTTCTTCTCTGAGTCTTAATTATTTTCTATGTGTGTGACCCTAGGCTCCTCATCTCTACCGGTAGTGTATAGTATCGCGATTAACACCAATTAATCGTCTCACTATGCACAGACCAAGATTGGCCCCTAGCAGCATCAGGGCCACCCGATAGATTCGATTCACAAAATAGCTACCTGCAATGATATGGTTACCGTGCATTCGATCCTTTTCATCTACGTTATCTCGACGAGACGAAGGCATAAAAATAGTGTCAACCTTCGGTTACTCTTGATATTATGTATTCAGTTTCGACCAATGACCCGTATTATAAACTGGATAGAGCAACAACTCAATCCCACTGTAGCCACAATTTTAATGTCATTGCCATATACTGATGCGCCGTGAGATAACTTCTTTCGTACCGGAGTGTGTGAATCCTCTGTCATCCACCATAGTCTTGACACTTCTCGATACAACCAATCACCACCATATTGCAGCTCTGAAAAGAATTGCGTTTGGCTAGTGCAACTGCACCAATCGGTGCCAAGGGCTCGGTGATCTCAAGCTAGCTCACCAATGCTAGTGACATTCCGACCATTGGTTGAAATTATGCAATACTCGTGGGCCTGCGGTCGTGGTGGGCAGTCCAGTGACTGGCTGTGGTGATCGCCTCAGCCAGCACCCAGTGTGTGCACCAGGTTGTCACCAAACACCTGAAAAGTGAGACCTTCTCGCACGCGAGTCGTCAACACTATGTAGCCTACTATATACTGTGCCCTACTTTAGAAATACTGGGGCTACGGACGTTTCTAAATGGCCACCATATAGTGCTCATAGGGTTCTCATTATCAAGATTTGAAAACACTTGATACCCCGTCACGGTTCTACCATTCTAAGGACATATATCAATACATATTGCAATAATAATGATGTTACGCGATATAGAATAAAATGCCTTTTATGTTAGTATCTATTATTTCTTTGCCCTTCGACCAGCTGCCAGTGTGCAGTGTGGTGCGTGAGGAGTTCCAATTCTACAATAATTGATTGGCTCTAGGGCATCTACTCTAACATCATTTTGAGATATCTAATGGATTGCTGTCTTTTAGTTTGAATGGTATTCTATTTGGAATTGCAAGGTTATATAACGGGTTATATGTTCTTGATTTAAACAATAAAGATATTCTCAATGTTGAAACCAAGAAAGCTAAACATAGCGATCAAAACCAGACATATCTATGGCACTATATATTGGGTCATGTTAATAAGACCCGCATTGCAAAACTTCAAAGGGATGGAGTTTTGGACCCTTTAGACTTTGAATCATTTGAGGTATGCAAGTCATGCCTGTTAGGCAAAATGACCAAGTCTCCTTTCATAAGACAAGGTGAAAGGGTTACTAAACTGTTAAGCATCATCCATAGTGATGTATGTGGTCCACTAACAGTTGAAGCCAAAGGTGGATATTCATACTTCATCACATTTACTGATGATTTCAGTAGATATGGTTATATCTACCTTATGAGACATAAATCTAAAACCTTTGATAAGTTCAAAGAATTCAGAAATGAAGTATAGAATATGTTGGGCAAAAGTATTAAAGCTCTTCGGTCAGATCGAGGAGGTGAATACTTAAGCTCAGGGTTTTCTGAATACCTGAAGGAATATGGGATAGTATCACAACTCACCCCTCCGTATACACCCCAACACAATGGAGTGTTTGAAAGGAGGAATAAGACCTTACTTGACATGGTTAGGTCTATGATGAGTTTTAATGATCTACTTGCATCATTCTGGGGTGATGCCCTAAAAACTGCGACTCACGTTTTGAACCATGTGCCGTCAAAGTCCGTAGATAAGACTCTATATGAACTATGAAGTGTGCGAAAGCCCAACTTGTCTTATCT
The DNA here is from genome assembly GCF_008641045.1 of Pistacia vera. Classification (NCBI taxonomy): domain Eukaryota; kingdom Viridiplantae; phylum Streptophyta; class Magnoliopsida; order Sapindales; family Anacardiaceae; genus Pistacia; species Pistacia vera. The sequence goes on along the minus strand of NW_022195390.1, from coordinate 156,658 downwards.
AAGGATTTGGGGTTGCGAAGCTTATGTTAAGAAATTGACTTCGAACAAGCTGGGCCTAAAATCCTGTAAATGTATATTTGTGGGCTATCCAAAAAAGACCAAAGGATACTATTTCTACCACCCAAAAGAGTGTAAAATTTTTGTTGCTCGTTCTGTTGTCTTCCTAGAAAAGAAATTTTTTCTGAGAAGTACTAGTGGGAGAAAAGTAGAACTCGATGAAGTTCTAGAACCACAAAATGTACTAGACAAAGGATGAGATGATGTGCCACAGGAAGTGGTTAAAGATTATGAGGAGGTTACTCCATAACTTATGGATCAAAGTGAACCACCTCAAGTAGCACAGGAGCTACGTAGATCTGGGAAAGTACGCCATGAGCCCGAGAGATACGGTTATCTCATGACTCAACATGGTGGCGTACTAGTCTACCAAGATAATGAACCCAGAACCTACAAAGACGATATATCGGATCCAGATTCTGTTAAATGGCTTGAAGCCATGAAATCTGAGATGGACTCCATGTGCCAGAACTAAGTATGTCTCTGGTGGAACCACCTGAAGGGGTAAAACCCATAGGGTGTAAATGGGTCTTCAAGAAGAAGACTGACATGGATTGCAAGGTGCATACTTATAAGGCACGACTGGTTGCTAAAGGTTTCAAACAAACTCATGGTATTGACTATGAAAAAACCTTTTCGTCGGTTGCCATGATCAAATCCATCAGGATTATGCTTGCGATTGCTGCATATCATGACTATGAGATTTAGCAAATGGATGTCAAAACAGCTTTCCTGAATGGAAACCTTGAAGAGGATGTGTATATGACACAACCCATTGGTTTCGTTCTTGATGGGCAAGCTGATAAGGTATGCAAGTTGCAGAGATCCATTTATGGACTCAAGCAAGCTTTTATGAGCTGGAACATTCGTTTTGATGAAGCCGTAAAAGAATTCAGTTTTATTAAGAACAAAGATGAGCCCTGTGTTTACAAGAAAGTGAGTGGGAGCGCAGTGGCATTCCTAGTGTTGTATGTCGATGACATACTTCTGATTGGGAATGATATACCGAACTTGCAGTCGGAAAAGACTTGGTTATCCAAGTGCTTCTCCATAAAGGACTTAGGGGAAGTAGCCTACATCCTTGGAATAAAGATCTATCGTGATAGATCACGTAGGTTGCTTGGCCTAAGTTAGAGTGCATATATTGACAAAGTACTGAAAAGATTCAGTATGGAAGAATCCAAAAAGGTTTTTCTTCCGATGTCACATGGTGTTTATCTCTCTAAGGAAATGTGTCCTAGAACACAAGATGAGAGAGATAGGATGAAGAGGATCTCATGTATGCCATGCTATATACTCGGATTGATGTTTCATGTGCTTTGAGCACTTGTAGTAAATATCAATCGGATCCAGATGAGCATCATTGGATGGCTGTTAAGAACATTCTTAAGTATACAATGATGCTAGTTTCCAAATAGACAAAGATGATTATCAATCGTAATCAGGGTTTGTATTTTGTCTCAACGGGGGTGCAGTGAGCTGGAAGAGCTCCAAGCAAAGCACCGTAGCGGACTATACAATGGAGGCTGAGTATATTGCATTATCAGATGCGGCAAAGGAGCCAGTCTGGATAAAGAAGTTCGCCATCGAACTTGGAGTGGTTTCCACGATTATTGATCCAATAGACATCTATTGGGAGAACAATGGAGCAATCGCTCAAGCCAGGGAACTACGGTCTCATCAGAAGTCCAGAAACATACTCAGACGATTCCATCTTATCAGAGAAATAGTTGAGAGGAAAGATGTGCAGATCAGTAAAGTGCATACTAACGAAAATCTCGTAGATCCACTGACAAAGCCTCTATCGCAGCAGAACCATGAAAGGCACTTGAGATCATTTGGTATTAAATACATGAATGATTGACTATAGTGCAAGTGGGAGATTGTCAGAGTAGGTGCCCTAGAGCCAATCAATTATTGTAGAATTGACTCTTTGTAATAATGTTTATTAATCAATAAAAGGCATTTCATTCTATATCGCGTAAATCATTATTGTATGTATTGATATATGTCCTTAGAATGGTAGAATCGTGACGAGAGTATCAAGTGTTTCAAATCTTGATAGTGAGAACTCTATGAGCACATATGGTGGCTATTCTAGAAACGTCCGTAGCCCCAGTATTATTTTGAAGCAAGGGCAAAGATAATACGATAAGGCTATCATAGTGTTGAACGACCTTGTCGAAAGGCAATGACTGATCTCACTTGTCAAGTTTGTTTGGTGACAACCTGGTGCAACACATGGGTGCTTGCCGTAGGCAAGTTCACTAGACTGATCCACTAGAGGATTCCATATGGATGGTAACCCCGGCGTCTATGGAACAAGTCCTCTAACGAATGGTGGTGCATGTAATCCTTAGACTTGAGATCATCGGAGCGCCTTGTGCACCGATTAGTGTAGTTTGACACTAGCCTAAAACAGTTATATTCAGAGCTGTCAATACGGTAGTGATTGGATACATCAAGGAGTGTATCAAGACTATGGTGGATCGACAGAGGATTCATCACTCCCAGGTACGGGGGAAGTTATCTCACAGCGCAATTCAGTAAATGGCAATAACACTAAAACTGTGGCCACAGTGGGATTGAGTTGTTGCTCTATCCAGATTATTATTCAAGTTATTGGTCTAGTAACTGAATACATACATATCGAGAGTAACTGAGGTTGACACTATTTCTATGCCTTGGTCTCGTTGAGATAACGAATGATGAAAGGATTGAATTATACGATAACCATATCGTTGATAGGTAGCTGCTTCACTGAATCTGAATCTATCGGGTGGCCATGATGCCTTACTAGGGGCCAATCTTAATCTGTGTATAGTGAGACGATTAATTGGTGTTAATCGCGATACTACACACTACCGGTATGATAAGGAGCCTACGGGTCACACACATAGAAGATAATTTAAGAACCAGTTTATAAGAAGGGGAATTTTCGTCTTTTTAGGCAAAATGGTATTTTGGTAATCTCACAGTGTAATTAAATTTGCTGAGATCGTAGCCTTTATTTTAATTTGATATTAAAATTAAATAAGTGAGATTGCGTTTAAATATGTGTTCGCATATATTTAAATAAATTATCATTATTGTTAAATGTTATTATATATATAAATTGAATTTAATTGAGATAATGATAATTAAAATTAAAATATCTAAATGGGACTGTTTGAATATAAGGGGTGTTTGGGTTGGTGCCCAAGCCTATTCCATGATGGAATAGGGCAAAGTGTGCACTATATAACTGCAACACTTTGTGAATTAAATAGGAAATTCATTCAATCATTAAGATTAAAATATTACAAACCCCTTTTCTCTTCTTCCCACGCCAGTTTGCCTTTTTTGCTTGAATCAAATATTATTTGATTTATTTTTGGTTCTTAAGGCTAAAGAGGATCTAGCAAATCCCTCTTTAGTTCCTTAGGGTTATCTTTATGTGCATTACATTGGTTCGATCCTACTCATGGGTCGGTAGCAAAACCTATGCAGAGACAAGTTAGAGGAGCCTCCAAATGTGCATATGATTTCTTAACTCTAGACTGAATTTTCTATAGATTCCTATATATTATATAAACAGTAAATTTGTGCCCTGATCATGGTTCTAAGGAACGATCCATGTTGTAAATAATTTTTGTTTTCCACTGCCATGACTTGATCGTTTCCTAACACTAGCATGTAGTGGTTTGCCATATAGAGAAGGGAGCAAAGTTCCATGTAAATTCTTGAACCAAAATCCGGCTTCCGTTGGTGTTTCAGTGCTGTTAGTGCATGAGGACAAAGTAAACGTTAAATGTCAAGCACTTTACAGCTGTAAGTTTTACTAAGAAGGTTGATTAGGGCATCCGGACCACAGCCGCACACGGTGAACTCTTGAGCATTGAGAGGATAGACAAACAATGCATTTGATAGTTCCATACGTTCTTGCAATAATTTTTCAGTTGACGGAATAAGGGTTGTGGTAAAATTATCTGACTCCGTACGTCGCTCATGGAACCACTGTGACAATGTCCTCTGGATTGCAGCAAAAATGGCAACAATAGAAAACTCTCTTTCTATTAACAACTTCAAATTTATGGACTCGGCTATGTTTGTGGTCTTGAAATCGAACATTCTTCCAGGAAAGTAAGCTCTACTCCATCGCTTGAAACCAACACCATGCTCTAGATACTTAGCAATTCTATCATCCTTGATTCGGATTTGCCGGAAGTGCTTCTCAAACTCATCAACTCGATAAGCTTTTGCTACCATGTAGTATGTCTGAAGGAGGCCAATGCACTTAAACTTTTGTTTTATGTTCTTGCCAAGGTGCCTCATACAGAATCTGTGATTTGCTTGAGGGTAAATAGTGGCAATCCCCTTCTTTATAGAGTTGTGCCTATTGGATATTATGCACAACTCGTCACTGTTAGGCACTATCGTAAGTAATTGCTGGGAAAACCAAGTCCAGGACTTGTCGTTCTCAGAGTCAATTACACACCATCCAACGGGATATGTGTGATTCTCGCTGTCCTGTGCAGTGGCCACCAACAATGTACCTCTATACTTTTTCATCAAAAAGCAATAATCAACAACCAACACCTTTCTCATGTTTACAAAACCCTTTATAGTAGCACCGTAAGCAACAAAAAAATATTTAAACCTCATATTCTTGTTCAACTTCAAAGCCATCTTGCTACCTTGGTTTGTCAACTTAAGTATATAATGATACGCTTCTAATACTGCGTACCTGTGCTCTGGTATGCCCCTCACAAAATCTTGTGCATGTTGTCTCCTTTTCTAGCATTTCCAATAACTAAAATCGCATCCCAACTTTGTGCGCACAAGTCTCTTAATGTCCTTAGGAGGTGGACCTTTCCCTTCAACAAACTGACTTTTAACAAATTATCTAATAACATCAGCGTAGACTTGTTGATGCTCGCCTGAAATATGTCCCAACCCACATGTGTGCTCATGGGTATATGTGCTAATAATAAATTTTTTGGACTCCGCCAACCTTTTACAATAAACTCCCACTTGCACTTTCGGTCACGACATGCAACCGTCACCACCAATGAATTAGACTTTTTGGTGATGAATTTAAAATTACCTCTCACGGCAACAAGTTTTAGCTTCCTCATCACTTCCTCCTTACTATCAAATAAATAACCTACGTCCAAGTCCGATCCATTGGTAAAAATGTGAGGTGATTCACTACTACCCGCAATTGTCGCCTCTAAACATGTATAAACAACCATAGTGTTCTCTTCCTCACAAACTATACCTTTTGCATAATCTGTATTTATAAGAATCTCTACATCTACGGGAACATGTACGAGGTCCTTCTCATCAACATTTTCATTATGTCCAACATGACTAACCTCTTCTACAGTGTCCTCCTCACCACCCAAATCACCGCCTAATCTTGATTTTTCAACAAAGAAATCAATGCCCTTGTAGATAAAATTAAAACCAGCATTCTCCCCACCCAAATCACTGCTTACTCTTGAACCAACTTCCAAAGCTTTATCCACAACCGAAACTGTTAAAATCGGCCTCGAACCATTATCGCCCACATCAAGCCTAAATAACTTCACATTTTCATCAGACATTAATACAACAAGGGGTACCTTAAAATTTGCAAGAGCTTTGCTTAAAACATACTTCACAACTATATCACTACGTGAGCAACTCAACCCACCTCTTCTAATGATTTCATCAAAACTAACTTCTGTACTCACATCAATTGATTTAACTTGTTTGCTCTTCCCAATCCACTTCCAACAACTTTCTTCCTCCACCCACTCACCAAAATATTCGACACCCAAAACCACTTGTCCTATGTCTAATAATAGGCAAGTACCTATAATGCAAGAAAAAAAAAATTATTAACCGATATATTAAGGATTGACAAATTTTAAAAAGCATCTCTAGAGTTGCTTAAGTGATGTGGTATATCACTTATTGGATCGCTTAAGCGATCAAGTATATTGCTTAAGCGATCTGGTATAAATAAGCCTGATCGCTTAAGTGATCTTATGTCATATACCTGATTGCTTAAGCGATCTGCTGCCATATACCAGACTTATAGCAGATCACTTAAGTGATCTTTTGCCATGTACTTGTTGCTTAAGTGATCTGCCATCTGCTGCATTATACTAGACATACCAAATCGCTTAAGTGATACACAAGATCACTTAAGCGATCCATCAAATCCAGAACATATTTTCAGTCATCTCCACCTACAATCGATACTACCACCCCCAGCTACCCACAATGCAAGAGAATATTCAACAAATTTCACTCCTTTGAACTTGCATTACATCAAACACAACCCAAAACCTAAACAACTAAATCAAAATTATAACCCAAACCCAAACCCACACCCAATCCATCATTAAATCTTTGTAAATCAAAATTTAAAATGTAAAGAGGAGATACACATACTTGGACGAAATGTTAGGAGGAGGAGGAGGCGAAGGCGGATGATCTTTGGCGGAGAAGATGTTAATGGCGGAGGATGAAGAAAGTGTTAATGGCGGAGGAAGAAGAAGATGTAGACGAAGGAGGAAGAAGAAGATGTAGAGCAAGAAGAAGATGTAGACGAAGCTTAGAAGAAACAGCAACAGGGGGAGGCACGTTAATGGTGGGAGGAAGAAGAAGAAGGTGTTTAGGTTTGTTTACAAGAATTTCGGCTTTTTGGGGACATATTATAATTTTTAAAAGATTTCACAATACTTCATCAATCCTAATTAACTACTGATCATGTTTAATTAACCTTAATCAATAATAAGACTATTTACTTAAAACTTTAAAACTACATGGCCTTTTAATTAAATTTGAACTTGATTTGGTCTTTTAATAAAACTAGACATGGGGCCCACGCGTTGCGCGGGTATGTTTATTTAATGTTTTTGAAATAGATTGTAAACAAATTTATTCTAACAAAATAAACTAGTTAGATTAAGACATAATAAGTGTTAAATTATACAAATTTTAAAGTAAATATAAATTATATATATACACAAAGTTGTGTTAAGATAAAATTAATAATTGTACCTAGATAATTATTAATATCAATTATAGGTAGATGTTATTAAATCATTCATCCAACTTGAGAAGATCACTTGAATATTATATGGTCTAATTATATTTTTAAGATCATCACCTTGTGCAATTGATATTATTTTTGCAGAAATGTCTTTGATATTCGATGTCAGTATTTTGTAGTGAATTATGTGTGATATTTAATATCACCTGAATATTATCAACATCAACTATTTAAACTCAAAATTTATATTGACCTTCCACAATTTATGTAACTTATATTCATTTTCAAGTTGCGTTGAGCGGGTATGTTTGTTATATTTTTTTTTACATTATTATTGGTTTTTTTGTGTTATATATATATATATATATATATTATAATATATATATATATATATTTTTCTATATTAAAGTTCATTTTATATTGAATTGATAATTAAAAAATCAATAAATAAAATATCCACAAATTGAACTCAAAGTTTATATCATCATGGTTCTTCTCAAATATGTTACCATTTGACATTTGCTACACAAGTTTAAAACTTTGTCAAGAAAAGCAAAAAAAAAAAATTGCAGGATAACCCACTGGGTATTATTGATAAGTTTATAAATTAATCAAAGAAAGAGAAACATTGTTGAAAAATAGAAACTTTTAAGCTAGAGACTTACAGAGCCAAATGAAAAAATTGATTTTGATTGTTTAGAAGAGAAATGAATTATTTTTATTATTATAATTTTAGAAATAAAAAAAAATTAAGAATGTTGAGAAGACAACTTAATTGAAGCATTGAAGAAACCTTGAAGATAAAGATTTTGTGACACAAATCCATTTGCTGCAATTAGAATTAACCACCACCTAGAGCAAAAAAAGCATTTGATGATAGCATCCTAAAGAAAGACGATAATTGTAAAACCCACAAAAGCCACAAATCAAACAACAAAATCAATCCAAAATTGAATTTGTTTTATGTGTGTGATGATAAAATGAATGGTTCAGAAGTAGGTCTATAGTTATCGTAATTCATCATATAATATATTAAATTAAAGCCCTATCTTTCTAGTTTCCAAAGATTCAAACCTCTCATCAATTGGATTTATATTGAGCAAGTTATGGCTAATATACTACTAACTGTTCAGTGAAAATCGAGAAACAGGAGAAACTAAAATGTGCGTAATGATAAAAGGAATGGTTCTACAGTGGGGCTGCATTTATCTAAATTAAGCATATAATATATCAAATTAAATCTCTATCTATCTAGTTTCTAAAGGTTCAAACCTCTCATAAATTGGATTTTTATTGAGCAAATTATGGCCAATTTACTACTGACTGTTCAGTGGAAACAGAATTGTGTGTGATGATAAAAAGAATGGTTTGGCAATGGGCCTAAAGTTATCCAAATTAAGGGTATAATAAATCAAATTAAAGCCCTATTTATCTAGTTTCTAAATATTCAAACCTCTCATCAATTGGATTTTTATTGAGAAAGTTATGGTCAATTTACTACTGACTATTAAGTGGAAACCAAAATGTGTGTGATGATAAAAGAAATTGTATGATAGTTGGGCTATATTTATCCAAATTAAGCATAAAATATATCAAATTAAAGCCTTGTCTGCCTAGTTTTCAAAGATTCAAACCTCTCATCAATTGAAGTTTTATTGAGCAAGTTATGGTCAATTTACTACTAATTGTTCAGTGGAAACCTTGTAATGATAAAATAAATGATTTACTAAAGCTACATGGTTTAGCATCAAACATCAGTTGATATTTATTAACTAAATGAAATTAGTTATATTTAGCAGCAAACTCTTTTCATGATATATGTATGTAACATAAAAGATATCATCAAAAAGAGATAGACTAATTACAATTAAAACTACATATCATTTGTTTTCCTTTAAGGATAATAATAATGGTTTGGCATATTATAAATGGTTTACTAAAGCTACATGGTTCGGCAACAAACATCAGATGATATTTGTGATACAAATAAAATTTGTTATATTCAGCAACAAGCTGTTTTTGATATATGTATGTAACATAAAAAAATATCAACAAAAAGAGATGGAACAAATACAATTAAAACGACATATCAATATTTGTTTTCCTTTGTCATCACTAAAATTCAATTGGTTTTATGTGTGTGATGATAAAATGAATGGTTCGGCCGTAGGCCTATAGTTCACCAAATTAATTACATAATATATCAAATTAAAGCTCAATCTTTCTAGTTTCCAAAGATTTAAACCGCTCATCAATTGGATTTTTATTGAGTAAGTTATAACCAATTAACTACTGATTGTTCAGTGGAAATCGAGAAACAGGGAAAACTGAAATGTATGTGATGATAAAAGGAATGGTATGGAAGTGGGGCTACATTTATCCAAATTAATCGTGTAGTATACTGAATTAAATCCCTGTATGTCTAGTTTCTAAATATTAAACCTCTCATCAATTAGAGTTTTATTGAGCAAGTTATGGTCAACCTGCTATTGACTGTTAAGTGGAAACCAAAATGTATGAAGATAAAAGGAATGGTTCGACAGTGGGGCTACAATTATCCAAATTAAGCATGTAATATACAAAATTAAATCCCTGTATGTCTGGTTTCTAAATATTCAAACCTCTCATTAATTGGAGTTTTATTGAGCAAGTTATGGTAATTTTACTACTGACTGTTCAGTGGAAACTGAAATGTATGTGATGATAAAAGAAATAGTTCAAAAGTAGGGCTACAGTTATCTAAATTAAGCATATAATATATCAAATTAAATCCCTATTTGTCTAGTTTTCAAAGCTTTAAACCGCTAATCAATTAGATTTTTATTGAGCAAGTTATGACTAATTTACTACTGACTGTTCAATGGAAATTGAGAAACAAGAGAAACCAAAATGTGTGTGATGATAAAAAGAATGGTTCGCCAATGGGGCTACAGTTATCCAAATTAAGCATATAATATATTAGATTAAAGCCCTTTTTTATCTAGTTTCTAAAAATTCAAACCTCTTATTAATTGGATTTTCATTGAGCAAGTTATGGTCAATTTACTACTGACTGTTCAGTGGAAGCCGAAATGTGTGTGATGATGAAAGGAATTATTCAAAATCAAATTAAAGCCCTTTCTGTCTAGTTTCTAAAGATTCAATCCTCTCATCAATTGCATTTTGATTGAGCAAGTTATGATCAATTTACTATTGATTGTTCAGTGGAAACCGAATGTGTGTGACGATAAAATGAATTGTTTACTTAACCCAAATTTAAGAGATTATTATATTAGGACTGATAAGAAATATTTCAAATAACACCTATTAATTGGAAAACGGAATCAGCCAAAATTAATACATTTAACATATATACTCGCACATCAACATGACATAAACAATAAATCATTTATATAACAAATTAAAATATACAAATGTTTTTACAGAAAACATATTCAATACAATTGAATTGTTTATACTAATATAGATATGACACATACTCACAGTTCGGTTGACAATAGGATCATCCTCGATTTGATCTTAGTAAAGTACATGAACATTTCCTTGAAAATAAACATAACAAAATTTAATCGATCTTCATGTTAAGATTTGTTAAGAAACAATTATTCATTCGTATAACAATTGTTACCTGAAAACAAAATCAACAAAAGTTAATTAATCTTCATATTAAAATTGTTAAGGAATACACTTACCATTCAGCAGGACTAACACAATTAATCATTCAAATAGATTGATTGACCAAAAACAATCATTCAATCAAATAATAACCATTAAAATAGTTAGGAGATATACTTACAATTTCGTATTAAAAATAGTTAGAAGATATGCTTCCAGTTCAAAAGAACGAATCAAAATAACAACTCATTTGACAATGTCGATCGGACATCCTACCTTTATTCCACGCCAATTTATGAATTTTTGACTTGTAAATAACAACAAAAACATAAATAAATAAAAAAATCACCGATTAATAAAATCATGAAGAACATACATATTATTGACATAAACAAACATGACCTATAAACAATTAACAGAAGACCAGACGTATTGTTGACACCAACTAACGTATTACGATAATACACAACTGAACATACGCCCTTTTATAACCCCTTATTTAGACATTTCGAATGTCAACATAATTAAATACAAAGAAAGATTTGCAAAGTTAATACAATGAACCTATATAATTATTGATAAACATGTATGCTTTTACTACCAATGCAATGCACCTATGTAATCCAATTTTTATGTCTATTTATTTAGACTTTGGAATACCAATACAACAATTGATATTGTCTACATCATTACCAATAAAATTCAACCATATGACAATCACAAATGCAAGGTGTCCTTATGGTTAGACCTTTAGAATGCCAATGCAATGCACTTATATAATTAGTATTATTATTAATTATTAATACAACAATGCAATGCACCTATGTAATCCAATCTTTATGTCTATTTATTTAGACTTTGGAATACCAATGCAGCAATTAATATTATCTACATTGTCACCAATAAAATTCAACCATACGACAATTACAAATATAAGGTGTTATTATTATTAGACCTTTAGAATGCCAATGCAATTCACTTATATAATTAGAATTGTTTCAATTTTTTTAATTAATTAATAATTATAGATGGAGTAATAAATACCAATCCAACGTGTCAAGATAAAGCAATTTGACTGGCTTGTCAATCTAATGTGTCAAAATGGAGCAATTCTAGAGCTTTCAAAATGTGCCACATGACGAACAACCCGCATGAGTATTCAGCTTTATATTGATATATTGATGCCCCAGAACTTTTCTATAAAAAAGTTTAAAATTGTACATTCTACAAATTAACGGAGTTCGGAGGACGGAGTGGGACTAAAATCTCATTTCCGAAACTAGTTGGTGTTTATAAGAAATTGTGAAACATGTGGGGCTTTTTAAATTATCCATTGAAATTAGAGCAATATTATGTTTATACGTGACTTATATAACAACTGAGTCATATAAACAGAACAAATTTTTTTTTTAAAAAAAGGGATAAAATAGTTATTTTATGTAAATTTTGTATAATTTTTAGTCATATAAAAAGAAAATAATAAATAAAGAATAAAATAATTATTTTAGGTAAATTTCGTATAAATTTTATGTGTTTATATGATCCAATTGTGTTATAAGCGAAACGTTATTATTGAAATTACTAAAACGAGCGTATTTACTATTTAGTAAAGTGTATTCTTTCCTAAGCCCTCACCCTCCCGATCCAATCGCCCTTCGCCGCCAGGTACAAGGTACACGCCTAACCCTTATTCGTTTACTTTATTTCGCAAAATTGTAGAGCTAGGGTTTAACACTACTGCCCTAATTTCAAATTGGTTCAATCTCAATTGTATCGATTTTGTGGTTCAATTAGGTTTTGCCTCTCTAATTGAATGGGGGATCGGAACACCGCTGCTCCCAAAGCAATATGGCTGAAGCAAGCCGAAGAAGCCAAACTCAAGAGCGAGGCCGAGAAGGCCGCGGCTGCAAAAGCCGCATTCGAAGCCACATTCAAAGACGTTGCGAATAAAGCTCGCGAGAAGCAACCGGGTTCTGGTTCTGATAGTGATTCTGAAGACGATTGGGAGGAGGATTTGAGCAACAAGCCCATCGGGCCAGTGGACCCCGCCAAATGCACGGCTGCTGGTGCGGGTATTGCTGGTGGCACGGCGGGTGCTGCGTCTTCGTTTATGGTTGTGACCAAGGACTCGGATGGGAGGAAGGTGGCTAATGGAGGTGCTCAAATAAGTGTGAAGGTTGCACCGGGTGTAGGAGTGGGCGGTTCGGAGCAGGAGGGGATTGTTAAGGACATGAATGATGGTACTTATACTGTCACTTATGTGGTTCCTAAGAGGGGTAATTATATGTTGAGCATTGAGTGCAATGGTAAACCCATTATGGGTAGTCCCTTCCCGGTTTTCTTCAGTGCAGGTACATAATTCGTGACTTCTTCTCTTTTTATTTTAACTGGACTTAAGATTTTCTCTTTTAGCTAGGAATTTAGGTTCAAATTTTGAAAATTGATTGATTTTCTTTTTCATAGAGTGAATGTTGGTGAGCCTTTTGATTTGAATATTTGAACTATATTTAGCAGGTACTTCAACTGGAGGACTGTTGGGTATGGCTCCTGCCTCCAATTTTCCTAATTTAGTCAACCAAACTATGCCCAACATGCCAAACTATTCTGGGTCAGTTTCAGGGGCATTTCCTGGATTACTTGGAATGATTCCAGGTGTTGTTTCTGGAGCTTCTGGTGGTGCTATTTTGCCTGGAATGGGAGCATCACTTGGGGAGGTTTGTCGAGACTATCTTAATGGTCGTTGCCCGAAAACTGATTGCAAATTGAACCACCCGCCTCACAATTTGCTAATGACTGCATTAGCTGCAACAACCAGCATGGGGACTCTCAGTCAGGTGCCTATGGCGCCTTCTGCAGCCGCAATGGCTGCTGCTCAGGCTATTGTTGCTGCCCAGGCTCTTCAAGCTCATGCTGCTCAGGTTCAAGCACAACAGTCAACCAAAGAATCGTCTGGTAATTTTATCCCTGCTTTCTTTATATATTTATTATATCTATTTGTTTTATTTTTGCTCTACTTCCTAAAATTGGTGTTATCCTTCTTATCAGATGACAAAGCAGGGAAGGCTGATGCTTTGAAAAGAACTCTACAAGTTAGCAATCTTAGCCCACTTCTTACTGTGGAACAGCTGAAGCAACTTTTTAGCTTTTGTGGCACAGTTCTTGAATGTACCATAACTGATTCAAAACATTTTGCCTACATAGAATATTCAAAACCTGAAGAAGCAACTGCCGCTTTGGCATTAAACAATATGGATGTTGGAGGTCGGCCATTGAATGTTGAGATGGCTAAAGCACTTCCACCAAAAACTCTTGTGAATTCATCACTTGCTTCTTCTTCTCTGCCAATGATGATGCAGCAAGCTGTTGCCATGCAACAGATGCAATTCCAGCAGGCTTTGCTGATGCAACAAACTCTGACTGCGCAGCAGGCAGCTAACAGAGCTGCATCTATGAAGACTGCTACAGAGTTGGCTGCTGCTAGAGCTGCAGAGATAAGTAAGAAGTTAAAAGCAGATGGACTTGGGGATGATGAAAAGGAAACAAAAGAAAAATCCAGGTAATATGGATTCTTTAACAGAAACTTACCTTTTTTTTTTCCCCTTTGTCTAACCCTAAATCTAGGGAACATTTAGTTAGTTTGGCAAGTACTTCATATTAGCATCATGAGCATGAGTCCTGATTCGTTTCACTTTTGTGGGGTTGTGAATTCACTAACTTGGAAATAAATATATCTGATGATCAAGTTACTCTGACATGATCCTTAATTTTGTACTTCATTTATTTACTTTTTGTTAACTTTAGTTTATTGCATCACTTTAAAGTGTTAATCATCCAAGTCAGTGTAGCATTGAAAAGTTGCTTGTGTTTATTTTAGTTGAATTTCAATGTCACATATGTAGTAGTGCCAGATAGGTATTAACCATCCTTATCCTGAAAAATTGGATCTCTCTCAAGATTCATAATTAGTTAACTAAGTGGGTTAGGGATCTCCAACCTCCTCCCTGTAATGTTGTTGCATTCCCATGCTTGCCAATTTCTTGCTTGATATGGAGCAGATTGTGGTTGGGGATCCTCCTTTAGGAGATTGAGTTAAATGAGGAATCTTATTCTCATATAGGTCAACTATGATTCTTATTTATTTATGTTTTTTTTTTTATTGATATTGATAGATTTTTATTATTTGGAACCATTAACTCATCAAATCTTTTCGATATCTTAGCATATGACAACAATGAAGTACATAGGAAGAATAAAGGTATTGTTTGAAAAATATCCAAATAGATACAGTTAAATAATGATGATGCAAGCATTAAAAGTAAACTAAAATCAAAATATGTATGACCTTTCATACATATAGAATACATCATTTGCAACAACCAATAATCACAACAATTTTAAAGAAAACCCTTTCTTTTTATAGGGAACAAACTATATTAATAAAAGAAAATAAATTAGTACATGTGAAAAAAGTCTATGATTCCACCAGAAAAATGAAAAAAAATTATAAAAAAAAAATTAGGTAAATAAAACTTCAAAATTACTGCCCACCCATCACTTTGAATGAAGAAGGAATATATTCACTAGAATTAGTTAGCATGTGAAACCTTGATTGATTTCATCGCACAAACTCTCTCCCAAAGCAATTCAACAGCCTTTCTTTTTCATATCCAAAACGCTTTTATTTCTCTCATTCCAAACAATTCAGGAAATAGTGAAAATACCGCACCTCTGCAGCATTTGAGCTTTCTGTCCCTCTTCCAAAGAGCATGATACTCTGAAAGAAGAGATTTATGGTGATCTGGGATTGTCCAATCGTTCATTATGTACCAAAAGTACAAATCAAATAGCTATTCTTTAGAACTGTAAACTAAATTGTTTTGTGCGGTTTCAACAACAAAGCAAATAACTAAAATTGACACCAGTTACATAAATGGTTTTCGAGATCAAAAGAAACAATTTTTTACGATCATTTTTCCAAAGTTATTTATTGTGATATTTTATAATAAAATTTGTAGTCTTAAGAGTTATATAATTATTCATTTAGTTATTGTGATATTTATAGTTCTTCTAAATGTCTTCAAATCTTAGGCAAATTCTGTGAATAAATATCTAAACTCTTAAGAGTAAATTACTTTTCTCTTAGTTATTAGAGTTTTATTAATAATTAATAATTACACGTATTGGATAGATTGCTTTAGGTAATCAAGAAAATATGATTTGCCATCATATATTTGATTTTGTTTTGACAATTAGCAAAGTGTCAAGTTGGACACAATCCTTATTCAGGCCTGGGATGTATGTTTTAACCAAACAATAGAATCTATGACCCTTTTATTTCATTCCTTACAAGATTCAATTCATATCTTGACTATATTTTTGTCTTGTATTCATTTGTGCAACAACTGCAGGTTTATTGTCTTTAGAAAATTCTCCTTGTAAGAAATAGAAGCATAAAATTGTTTTTTTAACAGATTTTTTTTTTTTTTTTTACTGTGGAAGCTAATGGAGTTCCTTGATATAACACTATTATTTCAAGGTTTTCTGTCTCTGAAATTTTTTTCATCTGAGAACTCTATAACTTTTCATGGATGGTATGTATGGGCATATTTGTTTGGAATTTTTGACTGATTAGTCACATATACAGGTCACCATCTGCATCTTGTGCCAAGTCGAGATCCAAGTCGAGGTCACCAATCCATTATCAGCGAACCTCACGTGCTAGGTCAAAATCCAGATCAAGATCACCGGTCGGTTACCGTCGAAGGCGGAGATCACGCTCTTTCTCGCCTCTATCCCGCCACCCAAGAGATCACAGATCTAGGTCACCGCGAAGATTGCGTCATTATTCAAGTTATGACAATGACAGGCTTTCGTACAGAGATGTCAGGGACAGTGGTGGCAGATGTAGAAGGCGGGATTCAGGTAGATCATATGATCACCATTCACCTGTTTCAAGGAGGAAAAGGAGTAGGAGTAGGAGTTTGAGTCCTCACAATAAAAAATCATATCGATCTGGTTCAGAGACACCAAAACATCACTCACCTGATAGAGCTAGAAAATCATCTCGTGGTCGCTCAAGATCACCAAGGCCTCTTAGAGGAAGTGGGACATCCCCAAGAAATGATGATATAAAACTAAAATACAGAAAGCGTTCTAGGTCAAAGTCTGTGGAAGAATTTGATGAAAAAATTGATGATGTTCAAGATAGAAAATCAAGGCATCGTGAAAGAAAGCGTTCTAGGTCCTTGTCCAGGGAAGTTAAGCATCATGGAAGAGGCAGGTCACCCCCAAAAACTTCTGATGAAAGTAGATCAAGGCATAGGAAGCGGTCCAGGTCAAAATCTGTGGTGGGGAAAAGTTACTCGAATGAGAAAGTGGATGAGATGAGAGATGAGAGATCAAAACATCATCATAAGAGGCGGTCCAGATCTAAATCTGTGGAAGCTGACCATCGCATCATGGAGAAAGGGGACGAAAGTAGGGATAGGAAATCAAAGCATCGTGATAGGAGGCGATCCAGGTCAATATCTGCCGATGGTAAGCGTCGCAGAAGAAGCCGGTCTCCAAGGGGTTTGGATGAAGGTAAAGCAAAACACCGAAGGTGTTCCAGGTCAAAGTCTATTGAAGGCAAGCATCACTCTGATGATAGAGTAGGTGAAAGTAGAGATGAAAAATCAAAGCGTCGGAGGGGTAGGTCAAGATTGGCAGAACGTAGGCATCACAGTAGTAGGTTGTCACCGGGAAGCTTGGAGCAGAGTGAATTGAACTGTAAAAGGCGCTCCAGGTCACAATCTGAAGAAGGTAAGCATCATATAGAAGGTGGGAATGCTGAACCAAGAGATCATAAATCAATGCATGATCAGCCAAATTTGGATAAAGCTGAAGATGCCACTGTGGAACCAGATTATAGTGTGAAGGATTCGCCTATGATGGGGGATGATGGATTTTCTACTTCAAAACACAAGAATCGTGACTTTAAGAAATCAATAGATTCAATAGAAAAAAATCATGGTATGAAAAGCATAGATCGACAAGATTTTAAGAGTGATGAAGTAAATTCAGTGATGCAGAGTTGTGGGATTTCTTATGAGGCAGAGGAACTTAGGAGAAAAGAAATGCCAGATTCTAAGCTTGTTAGAAATGGTAATGGTGAAAATTGATAAGGAAAAAAAAAAAAAAAAAAAAAAGCAAAAGAAGAAAAACTACACTTTTCCAGTGTCTTGAAATGATAAGTAGCTGATATTTAGACTGTTTGTTGTTTGCAGGATTAGAAGAAGATCAAACTGATTACTGAAGGTCAACCCCAGTTGACAATTTTGACTGAACTGGCTTGAGCAGTGACTGGAATCTGTCAACAATGTATTCAAGTTCTTGTTCTAGAAAAAGTTCTAAGTCTCCCTGAGGTTGAAAGCTCACAAGAGAAGCTCCATATGAAATGCTGAAGTTACAATCAGAAGTTAAAATATGAAATAAATTGGATCAAGGGCTGCTTTTGAACCTAGATTATCCAGAGGGAGATGTTGATGAGTGATGCCTCTTAAAAGCTCTGAAGCTTGCTATAATCATGAATAACTTTCTAGCATTTGGAGTTTGAAGGGTGGTTCTCTCAGAAGACTGCTTAGATTTTTAATTTTTGGTGTTGGGATATTTCTACTGGTTGTTGGCTTTTCATAAATGTATGCACTCTTTGTTTGTTTATCTTTGCAGGTCCATGTGGAACGTATCTGTACTTGAGTCTTCAAGCTAATCTAATATGGATAAGTATCTGAAGATGTGTTCTGCTTCCACCTGGCCGTCCATGCAACATTGTAGCAAAGCATCTTTTACTACTAGATGTATGTTGGACTATTTCCTTTGTTGCTGCATAATGAACGTTTTGATTAAAGTGTTTATTTGAATGATAATTGCCAGTTTACAGTCTCTTTTGAATTTCATTAATTTTTTAATGGTAGTTCAGTATCTTTGTGAAGTCGTAGGTTGTTGATACAGAGTAGATATTGGATTTTATTGAACAATTGCAGGACATTGTGTAAACGTAAGCTTCTGCATGGATGTATTATGCGTGAAGACAATAAGCATGTTTGATAACTAGGGAGGTGGTTCTTAGTGTAGATCTCTTTGCACTGCCCCCAGCTCATTTTGGTTCTCAGGTTTACCGTTTTCAATATGCAGCTTTTCACTCCTGTTTTACGTGAAAAGACTATTGTGCTTGATAGGCTTGCCTTTGATGTTGCTGATCATTGGTTGCTATTTTATATACCTGTCACGGTGTAGTGGGCATGTTATAAGCAAACACATGTGGTTTGTATGATTGGTTTGGGAGGGTTGGTTTTATTGCTATAAACAAAGGTATGCATTCATGATTATTTTAATTTTTACATCACGGAGCCTGTGTAGTAAGCTCTTTATGCAGTCATCACATTCTTTTGCAAGTGGTCATTAATATGAACTTTAGCTGGTGGTTCACTGATATTGTTTTCGAATACTTTTAATTTCTAACAATGAAATGGATACGGCATATCTTATGTCTTTCCCCATCTTTCTTTTTTGTTTTTGTTTTGTTCATTTTTTTTTTCTATTTTTTTTATTTTCCCCTTCCCAAGGAACTCTCTTGAGTAGGCAAGCTTCTTTGAGTGAGATCAGATGTGGCTGGGATGAGTAGCGTTACAATTTCACCATGTTGAATATGAGCATATTGGCTGACTCAAAATACTTAATTTCATGGTGTGCAAATGTTGGTTTTAACAGGTAATTTTACATGAAATTCTAGGTTGAGTTTTGATTCTTGATTAAAGCTTTTAGCTCTAGCATTTCTGTCTTGTTGGCGACTAGTGATATATTTCATACGGTACGTAAAGATGAGAAAATATAGTTACTAGTTGTCATTTTTTATATTTTAAGATTGTAAACTCTAAATGCAAATGATAAAAATTAGTAGATGTCCCTTACTACATTTTTGTTTTAATAGTATAAATAGAATATAGTTGATTTTGTTATAAAATATCGTCTAATCAATACATTAGTTGTAATACTATAAACAAGCTAGACCATTATAACTAATATTCTATTTTTCCATGGATATGTACTTGCTCTTTTTTTTTTTTTTTTTTTTTTTTAAAGTTGGATTAGTCCATTCTTAGGTTTAATATGTGTTTAGCTACATGTACATAAATTTAGTGCTTCTTATATTATACGTTGTGCGCTTGTGCGGAGGTTTACTGTCAAAAGGGCAATATCTTGTGGATGCTTTATCTTACAAAGTTCTTTTTACCGCCCAAAAACAAGTTGAATACTCTTTTATTATATATATATATTATTTGCCTGGAAATACTGCTTGGTGTAATTAGTATCTAAAGCCCATCCTTTTGTTGTTGATTTGGTCTCTCTCTTCTCCCTTCCCACTCTTCTTTTCTTGTTAGGATAAGCTTCCGGATATGACGATTAGGGAGCTGAAGCCTTTTGTTCCAACGCATAATAAGTTATGCATGAAGTGGATGTCAAAGTTTTATGCTTCTCTCTCCCTTCTTTCTTTTTTTATTTTTCCTCCTTTTTTTTAACGATGATAATTGATCAATTGGATATCTCCAAGAGGACAGGGAACTGGCATTGATACGATGAGATTTACAGTGTTTTGTTCTTATCGAAGTTCATTCTAACTTGAGAATGTGAATATAAATCTAGTGTAGCTTAGAATTTCATGCTATTCCATTCTAATTGACCTCAAATGAACAACTCTGGCAACTGCCTGGTGGTCAATTTGTGGCTTCATTGTGAAACCATATAGTGCTGATTTTGTTTTTAAAATCCAGGTTTCATTTATATGGTATGTAAATTATTTATTTGATTCCTTTTATAGGCTAAAATGGAAAATTATTTATTTGAATTTATATTATTATTGTTTGTTTATTTCAGCATTTTAGTATAATTTTTTTAAGTCTAATGATCTATTAAGTAGTTGAAAGAAGTGTTTTGATACCATGATGACAAAATTTCTTGGGTACTTTTATCTGTTGGAATTATAGTTTAGACTTTAATTTTGTTAAAAAGAAAATAAAGATATTTCAATGCAGCAAGAATTTTCTCTGTATGGGCAGGACACTAATGGCAGGCATTATAGTTATAGATGTTCGGTTAGATTTGAGGGCTGTTCAGGTAATTTTCTCGTCGAGAGGATTGAACCAAATGACTTGATAGTTGAAAACGAAAACGGAGATGCATATTACTAAACCGCGTGAACAAAAATATGTACACTATGATAACCTATAGTTTTTTATATAATTTTATTATAAATATATTAGTTTTCAGGAAAAAAAAAAAAAATTAAATAAGTAAAAAATCATACACGTGTACCCAAGGTTGGCTTGGCTCAACGAAAGCTGAGGCTTTAGGGGAAAATTTTAATTAAAATTTCTTTATTTTAATTAGAATAAATGATATGTTGAACATATAAGGTTGTTACATTATTTTGTATGATTAATTAATTTAAATGAAAAAATTGTCAATAATTTTTAATAATACCTTATCTCAAGAAGAGGCTTAGACAATTGTTTAGTTGCCTTTCCCTTGAGATTGGGATTGTGTATCCTGATTTTATTATTTGTAACTCCACATTCAAACCATTCTATTTAGGGACGATTAAAAGAAAATTTAACAGAAAATAAGGGCAAATTAGTAAAATACAAAATAATAATAATGCAAGTCAATTAAAAAGTTCCTATCATAAGCTGACACATGGACCTAAAAAATATAATAAAATTAATTGAATTAGAAAATAAAAAAGGTGTTATAAATTTACCCGGGTGAAACTTAGACTTTGGGTTTACGTTACGATATTGTTAGTTGTCGGTGGAGTTTAATGGGCCCATTCCCTTTAATTAAGAATAAGTCTATCCTTACAAAGAACTCTACAAAAAAACTTATAAAGTGAAGAAAAAAAAAAAGGAAAAACGAAAAAAGAGAAAGAGAGAGAGAGAAATGATAAAGATGAAGGGTGGAGGTTAACTTTGTATGCCTCCTTTGTAGGCTTCTTTGTAAGACTAGCATTGCTGTTTAATTAAACTCCCACATCTTTTCTCATCTAAGCAATTTTCACCGTCGATTCCATTGAAACTTGTTCGACGTTTAACTCAACATCCATTCATACGTATATTTGAGAATTTATTTTTAAAAAGAAACACTCGCTACGTTACTGTCAACACTTTCAGGTGAGAAAGCCACGTTATAACTGCCACAAGCCACGTCACCGATTATCATGCCACACGTAACTCTGCATGCAAATGGTATCCATAATTTCAGCTCAAACCCATCAAAAATCAATGGTTTTATAGAGAATCGAGGGCCGGAAGTAGAGCAATCTTTAGGTTAATTTGTTTGATAGAAGAAGAAAGGGAAAAATCATGTCATCAACTCAACACCCTGCAGTTCCCGGCGAGCCAATTCCAACTGGCACCGCTCTCCTCGAGACCACAACAGCCGCCATTCAAGGCTTTGGTCCCACCAACAAAATTCACCAACACCTCTGCGCGTGAGCTTCCTCTTATTACCATATTATCTTCATATTTAAAATAGTAATATTAATCTATATGGCAAATTTTTAGTGTTTTTAATATGTAATTTTTAATGTCCCAGTTTTTTGTTTCTAATATGCTCCCACTGAAACAAAATCCTGCATCCGTCAACTATTATTAGTAATTTTAGTTGTAAGTTTATTTGATGGGAATTGTAGGTTTCATTTTTATTCTGATGACATGACTCGGCAAGTGGAGGCGCACCACTTTTGTGGGCATCAAAACGAAGAAATGCGGCAGTGTCTCATATACAATAGCCCTGAAGCGGACGCGAGGCTCATTGGGATTGAATATATCATATCGGAGAAACTCTTCTTGACGTTGCCGGACTCAGAGAAGCCGCTGTGGCACACTCACGAGTTCGAAGTGAAAAGTGGAGTGCTGTTCATGCCTGGAATTTCTGGTCCCATTGAGAGGCAAGATCTTGATAAGGTTTGCAAGACTTATGGTAAGGCCATCCATTTTTGGCAGGTTGATAGGGGTGATAATTTGCCTCTTGGACTGCCCCAAATTATGATGGCCTTGACTCGTGATGGCCAGCTTTATGAACACCTTGCTTTAGGTATATATTTTATATATTAAAACCAACAAAAAAGGAATATACTTGTTAACCAATTTGGTAATTATATACACATGCAGATGTGGAGAAACGATATGGTTTGTCGTTTGCGAAAGAGAGGGAGAACAGAGCGTACATGTCGGGACCGGAGCATGGGATACATCCACTGGCTAATGCTGCAGGCAAGGGGGTCAAGACTACACCGAGGGAGGTAGAGTGCAGGCCTGTTGAGTCTGTTTGACCCACTCCCAAACTACAAGTCTTAATAGTAATATCTACTGTGTTCAGCTGTAGTTATGTGTTTCGTGTGCCGTCTATAGTCTATCACACTTGAGGTTAATGGTAATATTGGTCATCTGCTTTGAGCTCGAGGGCTGTAAAGGGACCACTGTAGCTGTGCTTTGGCAAATTCTCAAATGACCAACTCTGGCTACTGCGTGGTGTTCAATTTGTGGATTAATAGTGTGAAACCACATAGTAATGGGTGGCCTTTCTAAAATCCAAGTTTAATTACACAAAACTGTCTGGCAATTTCTAATAAATTCCAACTTCTGATTTGTAAAGTGGACTTTTACAACTTTGGATATTAATAATATATACAGAATTGAAATTCGTAACCTGGAACTTATATATTGAATATGGATGTTATTATTATATTTCACTTTTTTGGGGGCAATGTTACTTAATGACTAGTATGTGTCCTATATTTTTATATTTTTATTTTATCTCGTAAATTTCTAAATTCCTAAATAGTTGATATTTAGTGGAAATAATGCTACTTATAAAGAAATCTTACAAAAATTGGATCAAAACCATAACATATCATTGATAACGAGGTATTTTTTAGTATTTTTAAAGCAAAGTGAATCAATGTAATATTAATCGATCTCATAGGGGTTTTTTTTAATACTTTTAAAACAAAGTAGAACAATGTATATTAACCGATCTCATATGGGTAAATAAAGTGTACCAAACAAAAGAAATCTATTAATCAAGGCCAATGAGGTTCTTCAAATGTGAAGGGAGGTCAAGGCTAGTTTTTCATGTCTTTAGGGCATGAGGACTAGATCTGAAACCTTAGGGGAGGTGTGCGATAATAACCCATATTTAATTTATGGTGTTTTGAAAAAAAAAAAAAATTATTTGATACCTTTCATTGATTAAAATAGAAAATTATAATCCAAAATTTGGGAGCCTCGTCTAATTTTTTTTAATTGAATATACATTAAATTAACCATAAATGAAGGGTAACAAAATTAACTACAACTCTAAACTACATGAACCAATAATTATCAATATTTTAAAATTACCCTCATATAAAAATCAAATTTTCATCCTGTTTCTCTACCTTTCTCTCTCTCACTCTCTCTATTTTTAGAGATTTCTCTTTTCTTATGATTTGAAATTAGATTTAGGTATGGATTTGAAATTACTTTTAGACAGTTTTTTTTTTCTTCTTCTTTTAAATAAATGATTATATTAGGTTATTATATGTCATTATATCTTTAAAATGAAAAATAAAATAAAATTGAGAGTTTCTATGTATTTTTTTCAAAGGAGATAATGAAGAAAAATAAAGACATAGAGAATAGGAACAAGACTTAAACTTCTAGAGGAGAATGACTAATGTTAAATTAATAATAAGACCACTCAAAGTTACATATAAAGTGACATTATTTATAATAGAATGAAGACACCTGGACTTCTATTTTTATGGCACTACTAACCAAACACCTAAAATTCGGACTTACATGACTCCACTCTCATCATTAATGTGTCACTAAAATAGCAACAGTAGAATAATCATGACTCCACTAAAATAATCCACTAAAACATGACTCCAATAAATTATAGGAAGAATGCTATAGAATCAGGATTAATGCCAACATCCTCCCTTAATCTAGTTTCGGAGGAGTAATCATTCCAAGCAATTGCTTCATCTTAGCAAAAGCTTCATACTTCAACGGCTTGGTGAAGATGTCAGCAACTTGGTTTTCAGACTCGCAGTACTCCAACTCAATCACCTTTTCTTCAACTTGCTACCTAGAAAATGAAAGCAGTTGCTGACGTGCTTGCTCCTTCCATGTGTGACTGGAATTTTTGCCAGACTGATTGCAGAGGTATTATCAACAAAGATCTTCATAGGTCCTTCGATTGAAAAATGAATTTGACTCAACAAATTGCGTAATCAAATTGCTTGACATGCACTTGAAGCTACAACAACATACTTTGCTTCACAGGTTGAAAGAGTAACAATTGATTGTTTCTTGGAAGACCATGAACAAACAGTACTTCCATATTTGAAACAATAAACAGACGTGCTTCTACGATCAACTACGTCTCCACCCCAATCACTATTTGAGTAGCCAACAAGAACGCAATTGTTAGATGAAGAGTAGAATAAACCATGATCAAAAGTGCCCTTTATGTATCGCATAATTCTCTTGGCAACTTTCATATGAGATTGGCGAGAAAATTCCAGAAATTTGCTAATTAAAACAAACTCCATAAGATATGTCAGGCCTTGTACATGTCAAATATGTTAAACTTCCAACAATTTGTCTAAACAAAGTGGAATCAACTTAAGCCTCATTATCTTCTTTGGATAGTTTGGTTCCAACCTCCACGAGAGTTCTCACAAGATTGCAGTCATGCATACGGAGCCCCTTTAAAAGTTTGGTAACATACCTCTTTTGGCAAATGAAAATCTCATCCTCCTTTTGAATAACTTCTATACCAAGAAAATATGACATTAAGACAAGATATGTCATTTCAAACTCATGCATCATAGACTTCTTAAAATCTTCAATCATTATAGAATTATTGCCTGTAAAGATTAAATCATCAACGTAAAGACAAAATAATATAGCATCACCAAAATCATTAATCTTCACGTATAAAGCATGCTCGGAACGACACTTCTAGAGTCCAACCTTATGGAAGAAGGAATCAATACACTTGTTCCATCCTCTTGGTGCTTGCTTTAGATCATATAAAGCTTTCTTTAATTTGAACACCTTTTCTTCTCTCCTGTTCTTTATAAAACCTAGTGGTTGTTTAACAAACACTTTTTCTTCCAAGGGACCATTAAGAAAAGCTTACTTTACATCCATTTGATGGATCTTCCAATGTTTCTGTGCTGCCAAAGCAATTATGAGTCTAATAGTTTCAATTCGAGCAACTAGACAGAATACATCTTGATAGTTATGACCAGTTCGTTGCTCAAATCCCTTTGCCACTAATCTGGCTTTGTACTTGTCCACCTCTCCATTTGCTTTCATCTTTGTCTTGAAAACCCACTTCACATTGATAGCTTTGTGACCAAGTGCAATGTTAGTAAACTCCCATGTGTTATTCCTTTCAATTGCCTTCAATTCTTCATTCATAGCCTTCACCCATTTGAAGTCTTGAATTGCTTCCTCAAATGTCACAGGTTCACAATCTGCAAACATAGCAAGATGCACGAAATCCCCATCATCATTAATGGCATTATCAGATGTTATCTCAAAATCTCTCAAGGTAATTGGTTGTTGGCGTTGTCTCCTTGGTCTTCCAGTTTCTATAGGACCTGGTGTTGTAGGATTTTCTTGGGCATTAATTGGTGAGACTTCTTCATTTGCGATAGGAACAGCAGCTTCAAGGACTCCTCCTTCAAGAATAAGATGTCTCGAGGAGTCATTTTGTGCAATGACATCCCTTTTCCAAGTTTCATTTTCGACAAAAGTGACAACTCTACTTACAATCACCTTTTTTGTCACGAGATTGAACAACTTGTATCCTCCATGCGTGTAACCAACAAAAATAGTCTTCTCTCCTCAATCATCTAGTTTTTTCCTTGTCTCTGCTAGAACATGAACATAGGCAATGGAGCCAAATACCTTAAGATTTTTACATTTTCCTTGAAACCACTCCACGCTTTTGTAGGGGTGAAATCTTTGACACTCCTTGTTGGAGATCTATTAGGCAAGTATATGGAACATGTGTTAGAGTTGATGCCCCAGAGCCAATCAATTATTATAAAATTGACTCTTTGTAATAATGTTTATTAATCAATAAAAGATAATTTTCTTCTATATCATGTAAATCATAATTGTGTGTATTGATATTTGTCCTTAGGATGGTAAAACCATGACGAGGGTATCAAGTGTTTCAAATCTTGATAGTGAGAACCTTATGATCACATGTGGTAGCCATTCTAGAAATGTTCGTAGCCCCAGTATTTTTCTGACCAAGGACACAAATAATACGGTAAGGCTATCATAGTGTTGAATGACCTTTTCGAAAGACAGTTACTGATCTCACTTCTCAAGGTTGTTTGCCGACAACCTGGTACGACACATGGGTGCTTTCTGTAGACAAGTTCACTGGACAGACCCACCAGAGGATTCCATATAGATGGTAACCCTAGTGTCTATGGAAGAAATCCTCTAACGAATGGTGGTGCATGTGATCCTTAGACTTGAGATCACCGGAGCGCTTTGTGCACCGATTGGTGTAGTTTGACACCATCATAACGTAGTTCTATTTAGAGCTATCAATACGGTAGTGATTTGCTACATTGAGAAATGTATCGAGACTATGGTGGATCGACAAAGGATTCATCACTCCTGGGTATGGGAGAATTTATCTCACTGGGTAATTCAGTAAATGGCAATGACACTAAATCTGTGGCCACAGTGAGATTGACTTGATGCTCAATCCAATTTATTATCCCGGTCATTGGTCCAGTAACTGACTACAAAGATATCGAAGATGTAACGCCTACATTGAGGTACGTAACTTAACTTATGCCCTTATACCCTTAGTTGATTTTTATTAAAGTTATTTTGAGAAAATGTGAAGAAAATCCTTAAAATTTCATTAGGGGTAAAATGGTCTTTTCACTCAAAATTAGTTGAAATTGTGGAGAGTGAAAAGAGATAGAATTCCATGGAGAATGCAATAAAATGAGGGTATTACGGTAATTGACTAAGGGACATAGATGAAATTTTAAAGAAAGTGCAAGGGCAAAATGGGAAACTAATATATAATATTATGTTATATCAAGGATTGAAGAGTGAAACCCTAGCCACTCTTCAACCATTTTCACACCACCTTCACCTTCATATTCTCTCAATTTCTTCAATTCTTCTTCAAGGGAAATCCATAGATTTTGGGTACTTTTGAGTGGATTTTCAATCCCAAGCATCCTTAGGATTTAAGACAAAGAGAGTTGGATCAAAGANTGCCCTAGAGCCAATCAATTATTGTAAAATTGACTCTTTGTAATAATGTTTATTAATCAATAAAAGGTAATTTTCTTCTATATCATGTAAATCATAATTTTGTGTATTGATATTTGTCCTTAGGATGGTAGAACTGTGACGAGGGTATCAAGTGTTTCAAATCTTGATAGTAAGAACCTTATGATCACATGTGGTGACCATTCTAGAAATGTTCGTAGCCCTAGTATTATTCTGACCAAGGACACAGATAATACGGTAAGGCTATCATAATGTTGAACAACCCTTTCGAAAGACAGTTACTGATCTCACTTCTCAAGGTTGTTTGCCGACAACCTGGTGCGACACATAGGTGCTTGCTGTAGACAAGTTCACTGGACAGATCCACCAGAGGATTCCATATAGATGGTAACCCTAGTGTCTATGGAATAAATCCTCTAACGAATGCTAGTGCATGTGATCCTTAGACTTGAGATCATTAAAGCGCCTTATACATCGATTGGTGTAGTTTGACACCAGCATCACGTAGATCTATTTAGAGCTATCAATACGGTAGTGATTGACTATATTGAGAAGTGTATCGAGACTATGGTGGATCGACAAAGGATTCATCACTCTTGGGTATGGGAGAAGTTATCTCACTGGGTAATTTAGTAAATGGCAATGACACTGAATCTGTGGCCATAGTGGGATTGAGTTGATGCTCAATCCAATTTTTTATTTCGGTCATTGGTCTAGTAACTGACTACAAAGATATCAAAGATGTAACGCCTACATTGAGGTACGTAACTTAACTTATGCCCTTATACCCTTAGTTGATTTTTATTAAAGTTATTTTGAGAAAATGTAAAGAAAAGGCCTTAAAATTTCATTAGGGGTAAAATGGTCTTTTTACTCAAAATTAGTTGAAATTGTGGGGAGTGAAAAGAGATAGAATTTCATGGAGAATGCAATAAAATGAGGGTATTATGGTAATTGACTAAGGGACATAGATGAAATTTTAAAGAAAGTGCAAGGGCAAAATGGGAAAATAATATCAAGGATTGAAGAGTGAAACCCTAGCCACTCTTCATCCATTTTCATGCCACCTTCACCTTCATATTCTCTCAATTTCTTCAATTCTTCTTTAAGGGAAATTCATAGATTTTGGGTACTTTTAAGTGGATTTTCAATCCCAAACATCCTTAGGATTTAAGAAAAAGAGAGTTGGATCAATGAAGATTTTTAAAGTGTTGGATTGCCCACATATAAGGTAAGTAAATCCTACCATAAGTATGATTTAAGTAATATTGTGTAGAGAATTTCTTTTATGCATATATATGTTTTATATGAAGAATGTTAATGGATTTGGTGTTGAATGATGATTATAACTTATCCATGAAAAGTTGTGTTGGTGTATTTGATGTTTGATGAATGTTTGGATGAAGTTTGGAAGAATTGGAGTGGAAATTTTGGAGTGTATATTTTGGATAGGTTTGGCGTTAAATATGGAGGGTTTTATTCCCAATTTTTGGTGGCTTAGAAAAGAGATAGAAGTGTAGCCAAATTAGAGTTACTTTGTGCATATAAGTTGTTTGATGAAATGTCAAAGAGAAGTGTTTGTATGAGTATGATTATGTGTTATATTGAGATGAGTTTGTAGATGGTAGAGAATGACATGTTTGCATTCCATATTGCATTATTGCATCTAAACATGTGAATTTAGAAAGAATTATAAGCATGAAACCATCTACAAGCATACATACTCATAAGAGCATGAAAAAGCACTAACGAATGTTAAAGAGTAAATAGAAAGAAATGTGAATATTAAAGAAGTTCAAAACTGAATTTTATTTAAAGAAGTGTAAAAAGATAAAAAGAAGAAAAGGTTGTTGCAATGGGAAACCCGTGAGTGACAAGAAGAATTTTCCCCACTGGCACGCTGCCTTTAGTGAGCGGCCTAAGAATAAGAAAGAAGAATTGGTACAGTTCGTAAGAGTGCATATGGATGAGGGTTGTACCCAAGAAAGAAGAATACACTCACACAGCCAAGGTTCCAAATCCATGCCTCAACCGAGTTTGATCGGCAAAAGAATAAGAAAGAAAAGAAAAGAATGAGAAAGAAAATAAAAGGAAAGAATAAGAAAGGAAAGGAAAGAAAGAATAGAAAGAAAGAAAAGAAGGATTAGAAAAGAAAAGAAAGAATAGAAATAAAGAAAGACTAGAAAAGGAAGCAAAGAAAGAAATACAGAGAAAAGAAATAGAATAAGAATAAGAAAAATAGAAAAGAAAATGCATATTTTATACATTTGTGCATTTGCATTATATATATGCATAATACCATGCCCATTATCTGAGTAGTGGGAAATTAGAATATAGAAAGAACAGAGAGAAAAACAGAGTAAGAGTAGAGAAAGAATAAAGAAGAATGGAGAAGTGTGAAGTAAGGAAAGAAATTCAGAATTTAAGCAACAGAGAGAGAAGGGTAGCATAGCGGGTTTACTTACTGAGCAATTAGTGCTCACCCCTTTGTTTTCAATGTTTTTACAGGAAACAGGTGAGATGAGGTCACTTGGAACATCACACAGAGAAAGGGTTGGGCAAAATTGTCGAGTTAATATTTTGAGACTTTATTATGTTTTGTAAAGATTTGTATATAAAGAAAAAATTAAGTATGGGCCCAAAATTTTATACTCGTTTATATGTATATATTTTCTTATATATATTTAGTTGGTTTTACTGTTATTTTATGAGTATACTAGCTAGAAAGAAGTCATTACAGAAGATAACTGAGATTGACACTATTTCTGTACCTCAACCTCGATGAGATAACAAATGATGAAATGATCGGTTTGCATGGTAATCGTATCGTTGATAGGCAAGCTATTTCGCTGAATCCGAATCTATCAGGTGGCCATTATGCCTTGCTAGAGGCCAATCTTGGTCTGTGTTTAGTGAGACGATTGATTGGTGTCAATCGCGAGACTAATCATTGTCAATATGATAAGGAGCCTTCGGATCACACACATAGAGGACATATTAAGAATGAATTGGTGAGAAATAGTATTTTTGTCATTTATGATGGAATGGATATTTTCGTCTTTTGAGATGAAAGAGTATTTTGGTAATCTCACAGTGCAATTAAATTTGCTGAGGTCATTGCCTATATTTAATTTCAGATTGAAATTAAAATTAGTGAGATTATGTTTTAAATATATTCATATATTTAAATATTATATATATTATATAATATTAATATTTGATGATATTAATATTAGTGAAAATAATATATATGAAATATGAAATTCATATTTGAATTTAAATATATATTCAATATTAATATTTAATGATATTAATAAAGACAATATATGAATATGAAAATCATATTTGAATTTGAATAAAATGCCATGTGGATTATTACCTTGTTTGGTAATGAAGATTTACTATTCTAGTCATGGAATAAATCTATTCCTACCTAGATTAGGGTTTTAATTTTTGTTGCATATAAAAGGCAACTTAAAAATAAAATAAAATGGGAGAACACATTAATTAAATCCAAGCCACTCACCTCACTCTCTCTCTCAAGTTTTTCACTTGGTGGAGAAGAGAATTTTTCTTGAAGAAAAATTCTGCATCTTTTTTGCTTGTGTGTCTTGCTAGCACTTGAGTGTTAGAGTCGGTGTCTTAGAGCCAATCAATTATTATAAAATTAACTCTGTAATAAATGTTTATTTATCAATAAAAGGCATATTTTACTATGTCATGTAAATCATATTATATGTATTGATATATGTCCTTAGGATGGTAGAACCGTGACGAGGGTATCAAGTGTTTCAAATCTTGATAGTGAGAACCTTATGATCACATATGATGGTCATTCTAGAAACGTCCATAGCCCCAGTATTATTTTGATCAAGGACACAGATAATACAGTAAGACTATCGTAGTGTTGAACGACCTTGTCGAAAGGCAGTGACTAATCTCACTTATCAAGGTTATTTACCGACAACCTGGTGCAACGCATGGGTGCTTGCCAGAGGCAAGTTCATTGGACAGACCCATCAGAAGATTCCATATGGATCGTAACTCCAGTGTCTATGGAATAAATCCTCTAACGGATGGTGGTGCATGTGATCCTTAGACTTGAGATCACCGGAGCGTCTTGTGCACCAATTGGTGTAGTTTGACAATAGCCCAAAGTAGTTCTATTCAGAGCTATCAATACGGTAGTGATTGGCTACATTGAGAAGTATATCGAGACTATGGTGGATCGACAAAGGATTCATCACTCCTGGGTACGGGAGAAGTTATCTCACTGTGTAATTCAGTAATGGCAATGACACTAAATTTGTGGCCACAGTGGAATTGAGTTGATGCTCAATCCAATTTAATATTCCTGTCATTGGTCTAGTAACTGAATACAAACATGTCGAGGATATCTGAGGTTGACACTATTTCTGCACCTCAGTCTCGATGAGATAACAATTGATGAGAGGATTTAATTGCACGATAACCAAATCGTTGACAGGCTACGGTTTCACTGAATCTGAATCTATCGGGTGGCCATGATGCCTTACTAAGGGTCAATCTTGGTCTATGTGTAGTGAGACGATTAATTAGTGTTAATCTCGATACTACTCACTTCCAATATGATAAGGAGCCTAAGGGTCACACACGTAGAAGATAATTTAAGAATCAATTTGTGAGAAGAGTATTTTTGTCTTTTAGGATGAAAGGGTATTTTGGTAATCTCACAGTGCAATTAAATTTCTTGAGGTTGTTGCCTGTATTTAATTTTAATATTAAAATTAAATTAGTGAGATTATATTTAAATATATCTCTGTATATATTTCAATGAATTATTATTATTAATTAATATTATTA
Source organism: Pistacia vera (assembly GCF_008641045.1). Taxonomy (NCBI): domain Eukaryota; kingdom Viridiplantae; phylum Streptophyta; class Magnoliopsida; order Sapindales; family Anacardiaceae; genus Pistacia; species Pistacia vera. The sequence continues at coordinate 123,748 of NW_022195390.1, read as the reverse complement.
TATTATTATATATTAATTGATTTTAATTATAATAATTAATTAATTAATTAAAATACCATAAAGGGTGTGTTTGGTTGCAAGGGTAAACTAGGGTTGGAGCCCATGGCTATTCCTAAGTGGAATAAGGTTTTAATTGTTGCACTATATAAGTACAACTTAAAATTGAAACAAAAATAGAATTATTCATTCAAATAAAACCCTGGCCACCCTATCTCTCTCTCTCTCAAGAAGAAAACTTTTCTTGTTCTTCTTTCTTGATTCTTGAAGCCTTTGATTGTTCTAGCCAAATAATCAAGGGTTATGCGGATTATCTTCGTGTGGACTTCCGTGAGTGCAATCCTACTTTGGATCGATTGGCGAAAAATCACGTGAACAGTAGACAGTGAACAGTGTTCCTGTCCGAAGTTAGAGATATTCGGAGGAGCCTCCAAACGTACGTAAGTATTCTAATCCTTGAATGGATTTACTTTATAAAGATTTTTGTTTATAAACGTGTAAACAGTATAATCTATATTCGGATCTTGACAAAGAAAGGTAATTGATTTACCGATTGAGCTTTTGTTTTCCGCTGCGTATGGTAGCTCAATTACTTACAGTGGTATCAGAGCCTCGGGTATTAGATTATATTGTTTAATTGATGTTTGATAACATGTATATTTGTGTGATAACATATTATTGCATGATTTGAAGTATTAGAATATAAGTTTTCTTTTTTTTTTTTTTTTTTTTTAAATCTAGAAAAATTATGTATGTTGAATGTCTTAATTAATCAATTGATTAAATAATGTGTTGACTGAATGTGTATTGGTTGGTTGGTGTCCTGGTCGAATGTCTAAGCATTCGATTTGATTTGGATCCGTGTCATTTTGTGTAAAATTGCAAAAGACGTTACTGTGCCTGATTCAGTATTTTGCAATGTTAGCCGCGGCGAAATAACACTTTGCCGTGGCGAGATACAAAAAGTGAATTTGGCCGCGGCGAAATGAACCTCTGCCACGGCGAAATTCCAGAAAAGTAGATCTAGCTGTGGCGAAATAAAACTTCGCCGCGGCATAAAACTCTTTGGAACGATTTGTGTTTTATGGAAGTTCAAGGTCGCCACGGTAAAATAAAACTTCGCCGCAGCGACCATGTGTGCATGAACTTCGCCGGGGCGAAGTATTTCCTCGCCGTGGCAAGAAACCTACTCTTCCATTTTTGCTTTCCGTTTTTCAAACAAGGGCTAAATTGCAGTTTTTTGAACTTTTAAAGCCAATATTCATTCTGCATGTTTAAGATGGTAACTTGATAATTCAACCTACCCAATTCAAAAATTGATTGTTTTTGAATGTATGCAATGTTCTTGTTTGATAATTGCATGGTGCCCGGAACATGAGCCTTAGACCTATTGTTTATTGTTTAATAGGTTTGTTTGTAATTTTTATAAACAAATAGGATTTTATTGATGTATTTCTTCTCCTCATCTCACTCCCCTCGCATGTAATGCAAGGTTTCTATTTTATTGATGTAAATTAGAATAGGATTTTTATTATAAAATTATTTGTAATGATTGTGAAGAAGAAACGAAGGAGCTATGAAGAGGAATAACTTGAAGATCCAAGATTTATTTTTAAACCATAGGTTGACCCATAGATTCCTTTAGGCTCGAGGAAATTGGTTTTAGTAGGCCATGTACCGACACATTTAATTTTTTGTTTAGAATACATGCTAAGGTTGAATGTTCAATAACATGTCAAACAATGTCATTTTAACAAAAATAATAATCTGGTGAGATATTAAATAAAAACCCTCAAATAAGATATATTAAGTCACATATGCCTTCCATCACCATGGTTTTAGTCAAACCACTGTTTGTCGGAATTTTTTTGCCACAGCGAATGGTACACTTTTACCAATGGGAGGTTAAAATTCATTGGAGTTATCCTTAATGTTGATGGGTCGACTTAAAATGACAGTTTTGCTTGTTCGTCACAGCGAAGGTTGATAAACATGTCATAGCCATAGTAGAGAAGTACACATGTTGAGTGTACGTGGCGACATGTGGTGTCCACTCTACTGATATTGGGAATCACCTTGAGGACGATGGCTAGGCCGTTGGATATTGTGATTGGCTTGTTGGCTTACTTCACATTTAAGATTGGTAGTAGGAGCTATCAACTGGTGTAGATTAAGTTTGTTGGCCTACCTAATCAACCCATTTTGGCTTGTTTGCCACATCGAAGGTTTGAAACGAGCCAGATGAGATCTCAGTCCACTAGAAAAGCCAACAGGCTTTCCCAAGTTAATAGTGAGGGCTATTGGCTTGAGGAAAATAGTGGGAGTGTTTTCTAATAAAAGACCATATTAAGAAATAATAAACATTATATTGACTTTACTTTTTTGAATTGTAGATTCACTTAAAAATGAGCATTATAAACTTGCGATCGATAATCAAGAAAGAAAACAGGTTGGATGGATCCAATTTCTCAAACTGGTATCGTAATCTTTGGATTATACTTAAGTCTAAAAAGAAATTGTATATCTTTGATAAGCCATACATGGCTGAGCCTGATCTTGATGCCACTCAGGAAGTAAATGATATTTATCAAAAGTTCCTTGATGATGCTGATGGCGTTCAATGCTTGATGTTAGCATCGATGACACCAGTGCTGCAAAAGCAGCATGAGAATATGGATGTTGCTGCTATTATTCTATACCTTAAGGAGCTTTACAAAGGGAATGCTCGACATGAGAGGTACAAAGTGTCAAAAGCACTGTTTGGAAGTCGCCTGACCGAGGGAGCCCAAGTTGGCCCTCATGTGCTCAAAATGATCAAGCATATGGAAAGGCTTGAGACTTTGGGGTTTGAGTTGGATGCAAAATTACAAGTGGATTTAATTCTGCAATCCTTGCCTGAGTCTTATGCACCGTTCATAATGAACTTCAATATGAACGCTATGGTGAAAACCCCGTCGGAGCTTTTGATGCTAAGGACTATAGAGTAGGACTTGAAGAAGTCCAAGCCTATTTTACCAGGTGGCTGCCAGTAAAGGAAAGGGAAAGGGCAACGCCAATCCCAAGCCTAAAGGACAAGATACTCTCAAGCCTGCGGGTGGCGTTGAGAAAGGTAAACATGTAGTCTTCTCCTATTATGGCAAGCCTGGCCATTGGAGGAAGCACTGCAAGGCTTTCCTCGCAAACAAGAAGAAGTTAGATGCTTCGACTTCATGTATATTTATGATTGAGATTAACTTCTCTCCTTCAACATCTTGGGTCATTGACATAGGATGTGGTACTCACATTTGTACTGATCTGCAAGGACTAAGGCAGAGTAGATTGCTCGCCAAGAGAGAAGTGGTCCTACGAGTTGGAAATGGAGCACATGTGGCTGCATTAGTTGTAGGGACTTATTGTTTGTCTTTGCCTTTGCCTTCGAGCTCATTATTTGAACTCAAAGACTGTTATTTTGTACCTGCCATTTCTAGAAACATTATTTTAGTATCCGCTTTGGATAATATAGGATATCGTTTTGAGATTTCTAATGGATTGTTGTCCTTTAGTTTAAATGGTATTCTATTTGGAATTGCAAGGTTATATAACAGATTATATGTTCTTGATTTGAACAATAAGGATATTCTCAACGTTGAAACTAAGAAAGCTAAACATAGCGAAAAAAACCATACATACCTCTGGCATTGTAGATTGGGTCATGTTAAATAGACCCGCATTGCAAAACTTCAAAAGGCATGGTTTTGGACCCTTTTGACTTCCAGTCATTGAGGTTTGCAAGTCATGCCTTTTAGGCAAGATGACCAAGTCACCTTCATAGGACAAAGTAAAACGGCTATTGAACTGTCAGGCATCATCCATAGTGATGTATGTGGTCCAGAACAGTTGAAGCTAGAGGTGGATATTCCTACTTCATCACATTTACTGATGATTCAGTAGATATGGTTTATGTCTACCATGAGACATAAATGAAGTCTTGATAAGTTCAAAGAATTCAGGAATGAAGTAAATAATATGTAGGGCAAAAGAATTAAAGCTCTTTTGTCAGATTGAAGAGGTGAAACTTAGCTCAGGGTTTTCTAAATACCTGAAGGAATGTGTAAGTATCACAACTCACCCCTCTTTATACACCAACACAATGGAGTGTCTAAAAGGAGGAATAGGACCTTACTTGACATGGTTAGGTCCATGATGAGTTTTAGTGATTTACCTGCATCATTCTGGGGTTATGCCCTGAGACTGGACTCCTATTAGAACCATGTGCCGTCAAAGTCTGTGGACAAGACTATTTGAACTATGGAATGGGCGAAAGCCCACATTGTCTTATCTAAGGATTGGGGTTGCGAAGCTTATGTCAAGAAATTGACTTCGAACAAGCTGCGCCTAAAATCATACAAATGTATATTGTGGGGTCTCCTAAAGAGACCAAAGGATACTATTTCTACCATCAAAAGAGCGCAAAATTTTTGTTGCTCTTACTGGTATCTTCCTAGAAAAGGAATTTTTTCTAAGAGTACTAGTGGGAGAAAAGTAGAACTCGATGAAGTTCTAGAGCCATAAGATATACTAGACGAAGGACGGGAAGATGGTCACAAGCAGTGGTTGAACATCAGGAAGAGGTTACTCTACAACTTGTGGATCAAAGTGAACCATCTCAAGTAGCACAAGAGCTACGTAGATCTGGGAGAGTACGCCATGAGCCTGAGAGATACGGTTATCTCGTGACTCAACATGGTGACGTACTTGTTTACCAAGACATGAACCCAAAACCTAGAAGACGCTATATCAGATCTAGATTCTGTTAAATGGCTTGAAGCCATGAAATCTGAAATGAACTCCATGTACCAGAACCAAGTATGGTCTCTGGTGGAACCACTTGAAGGGGTAAAACCCATAGGGTGTAAATGGGTCTTCAAGAAGAAGACTAACATGGATGGCAAGGTGCACACTTATAAAGCACGACTGGGCCCAAGGTTTCAAACAAATTCAGGTATTGACTATGAGGATCTTTTCGCGGTTGCCATGATTAAATCCATCTTGATTATGCTTGCGATTGTGCCTATCGTGATTATGAGATTTGGCAAATAGATGTCAAAACAGCTTTCCTAAACGAAAACCTTGAAAGGATGGTATACGACACAAACCGTGGTTTCTTTCTTGAAGGCAAGCTGAGAAGGTAGCAAGTTGCAGAGATCCATTTATGGGCTCAAGCAAGCTTCAAGGAGCTAGAACATTCGTTTTGATGAAGCCAAAAAGAATTGGTTTTATCAAGAACGAAGATGAGCCTTGTGTTTACAAGAAAGTGAGTAGGAGCACAGTGGCATTCCTAGTGTGTTGTCAATGACATACTTATGATAAGGAATGATATACCAAACTTACAGCCGGAAGAATTGGTTATCCAAGTGCTTCTCCATGAAAGACTTAGGAGAAACACCTCATCCTCGGAATAAAGATCTACCGAGATAGATACGTAGGTTGCTTGGCCTAAGTCAGAGTACATACATTGGTAAGGTACTAAAGAGATTCAGTATGGAAGAATCCAAGAGGGATTTCTTCGATGTACATGGTGTCTATCTTTCTAAGGATATGTGTCCAAAACATGATCAGAGAGATAGAATGAAGAGGATCCCATATGCGTCAGCAATTGGATTATCATGTATGCCATGTTATGTACTCGGATTGATGTCTCATGTGCATTAAGCACTTGTAGTAGATATCAATCGGATCCAGTGAGCGTCATGGATAGCTGTCAAGAACATCCTTAATACCGAAGAGGACTAAGGACATGTTCTTGGTTTAGGAGGGGAAGATGAGCTCACTGTAAGAGGATACAATGATGCTAGTTTCCAAATGGATAAAGATGATTATCGATCCCAATCAGGGTTTTTATTTTGTCTCAATGAGGTTGCAGTGATTGGAAGAACTCCAAGCAAAGCATTGTGCAGACTCTACAATGAGGCTGAGTATATTGCATTATCCGATGAGGAAGGAGGCAGTCTGGATTAAGAAGTTCGTCATTGAACTTGGTGTGGTTTCCACGATTGTTGATCGATAGATGTCTATTGTGACAACATGGAGCAATTGCTCAAGCAAAGGAACCCCGGTCTCACCAGAAGTCATACACTACTCATGCGTTTTCATCTCATCAAAGAAATGGTTGAGAGTAAAGATGTATATATCAATAAAGTGCATATGATGACAATCTTGAAGATCCACGACGAAGCCTCTGTCACAATTGAACCATGAAAAAAGCTTAAGGTCATTGGTATTAAATACATGAATGATTGGTTATAGTGTAAGTGGGAGATTGTTAGAGTAGTGTTAGAGCCAATCAATTATTGTAAAATGACTCTGTAATAAATGTTTATTTATCAATAAAAGGCATATTCTACTATATCACGTAAATCATATTATATGTATTGATATATGTCTTTAGGATGGTAGAACCGTGACGACGGTATCAAGTGTTTCAAATCTTGATAGTGAGAAACCTTATGATCACATATGATGGCCATTCTAGAAATGTCCATAGCCCTAGTATATTCTGATCAAGGACACAGATAATACGGTAAGACTATCGTGTGTTGAACGACCCTGTCGAAAGACAGTGACTAATCTCACTTGTCAGGTTGTTTATCGACAACCTGGTGCAACGCATGGGTGCTTGCCAGAGGCAAGTTCACTAGACAGACCCACCAAGGATTCCATATGGATGGTAACCCCAGTGTTATGGAATAATCCTCTAACCGATGATGGAAATGTGATCCTTTGACTTGAGATCACCGGAGCGCTTTGTGCACCAATTGGTGTAGTTTGACACTAGCCCAACATAGTTCTATTCAGAGCTATCAATACGGTAGTGATTGGCTACATTAAGAAGTGTATCGAGACTATGGTGGATCGACAAGGATTCATCACTCATGGGTACGGGAGAAATTATCTCACTAGGTAATTCAGTAAATGGCAATGACACTAAATCTGTGGCATAGTGGGATTGAGTTGAGTCAATCCAATAAAATATCCTGTCATTGGTCAGTAACTGAATACAACTGTTGAGGATACTGAGGTTGACATTATTCTGTACTCAGTCTCGATGAGAAACAGTTGATGAAAGGATTTGATTGTATAGTAACCAAACCGTTGACAGGCTGCAGTTCGCTGAATTCGAATCTATGGGTGGCCATGATGCCTTGCTAAGGGCAATCTTGGTATATGTGTAGTGAGACGATTAATTGGTGTTAATCACGATACTACTCACTGCCGATATGATAAGGAGCCTAGGTCACACACTTAGTAGATAATTTAAGAATCAATTTGTGAGAAGGGTATTTTCATCTTTTAGGTGAAAGGGTATTTTGGTAATCTCACAATGCAATTAAATTTGATGGGTTGTTGCCTTTATTTAATTTAATATAAAATTAAATTAGTGAGATTATATTAAATATCTCTATATATATTTGAATGAATTTTATTATTAATTAACTATTAAAATATTATTATATATATTGATTTTTAATTATAATAATAATTAATTAATTAAAATACCATAAAGGGTGTGCTTGGTTGCAAGGGTAAACTAGGGTTGGAGCCCAGGCTATTCCTAACTGGAGTAGGGTTTTAATTGTTGCACTATATAAGTGAACTTAAAATTAAAACAAAAATATAATTATTCATTCAAATAAAACCCTAGCACCCTATCTCTCTCTCTTCCTTCTCTCTCTCCAAGAAGAAAACTTTTCTTGTTCTTCTTTCTTGATTCTTGAAGCCTTGATTGTTCTAGCAAAATAATCAAGGGTTCTGCAGATTATCTTTGTGAACTTCCGTGAGTGCGATCTACTTTGGATCAATTGGCAAAAACATCGTGAACAGTAGATGGTGAACAGTAACCGTGAAAAGTGGACATTGAACAGTAACTGTGAACAGTGTTCCTATCTGAAGTCAGAGATATTCGGAGGAACCTCCAAACGTACGTAAGTATTCTAGTCCTTGAATGGATTTACTTTATAAAGATTTTTTTTTTTTTTTATAAACATGTAAAGGTATAATCTATACTCGGATCTTGGCAAAAAAGGTAATTGATTTACCGATTGATTTTTGTTTCACTTGTAGGTAGATCAATTACTTATATTGAGACCACAAGTCAATCGCCATCCTGTCTTCGCATGGATACCGAGAGTTCACTCTTATCTTAGAGTGGAGCGATTCGTATCGTTGAAGGAGCCTCAAACACTAGTATGAAATCTGAAAATTTATATTCAGTATCATTTCATATGTAAATAACGTAAATCGGGTATAAGGTTCTGGGTTCAATGTTGTTGGGGGATTTTGTTTTGTTTCCACTGCATAAACTCCATCAGCGACTAACAACATGAAATAACTTCTGCCCAAAATGAGTGGGCATTTGTTGGCTTTAAGCATGCACTACAACAATATACACATATAGCTATGAAAATTAGCTATGAAAAGAAAAACTGTAGCAAATACATATTTATAGCTATAAAAGTCAATATTTATAGCTAATTGAAATAATTTTAGTGATAAGAATTTCTCCCTCGAAGCTAATATTCATCTATTGCTTTAACTTATTAAAATTGTGGCAATAGCTATCATTTTGCTACAATGTATTAGCTATGGAAAACATTGTAGCTAATTAATGTATTTAGCTATAAATATTTCATTTACATGGCATATAGTATCATATTTGCTATGGTTTTAACTATATAGCTATTATTGTGCATTAGCTATAAAATATTGAGATTTGTAGCTAATTAATGTATTTAGCTATAAACATTTTATGTACGTGGCATATAGTATCATATTAGCTACAATTTTAATTATATAGCTATTATTTATACATTAGCATTAGCTATAAAATATTAAAATTTGTAGCTCATTAGGTATCTAGCTATACAAATTTTATTTTCATGGTAGTGACAACATTTTAGTATCATTGTTAGCTACTAGTTTCAAATATAGCTAATATGTGTGTATTAGCTATAAATATTTTGAATTGTAGCAAATAAAAATGTGAAAATTAATTTGCTACAATCCTTTAGCTGCAGCTATAGATATTCTAATTTTTTCTTGTGAATTAAATAGTTATAGTCAAATATAGTGTTAATCACACCACTAAGGTCAATAGCAAGGAACCTTAAACCGATAGCTAACTTAAAAGAACTCTTCAGCGAGCTAAGAGTGTGAGATTTTGTAAAATAAAATTGTATTTTAAAGGATCTCTAAGGTTTTTGTCTTTTCTATGTAAACTAACACTTTATAAAATGTAAGTGATTTTAGGTATGAGATGAGATATTATAAAAATTGATAATGTTACATATTTATATATGAACTTGTATGTATATTTAGATGACGATGATGACAGCGTTAATAAAACTATTTAAATATTTATACGTTAATAAAAAGAATATTTGGTTGTATGGAAGATAAGTTTTATATAAAACTGGTGTATATATCAAAAAACCAAAACCACCATTATATATTTCTCAAAACCTTAATCTACGCAGTAATTTTTTAAAAAGAATTGTTAATGGATGGGCGTCCATTAAAATTGAACGCTCGTCCATATTTAAGGACAACCGTCCATAACCGTGAATGGCCGTCCCTAATTTTTATAAAAAAAATTTATTCCATTTTACTAATTAACGGGGTCCTTTAAATGGGGATGCCCGTCAGTAATAAATGGAACCCCGTCTATATATATGGACGGGAGTCCATGTAAGTGAAAGGTCGTCCATATTTGATAAACTGTCATTCATGTAACGCCCCACTTGAGGTACGTAGTTAGATTTGATGAATGGCTGAATGCTTATTGATTATCCTCATTTGAGTCTGTATGTTGTTAATATGGTTTGTGACCCTTGGTTGAAAGGGTGTATGGTTTGGTTGAGTGGTTGCCTTGAAAATTTGTAAGATTGGCGAAATCTTGATGTTACAGTCTTCGCCGAGGCAAAGAAGAAGCTTCGCCGCGGCAAGGAAGTGTTACATCCCCGTGTAGCTGCTGTGAGTTTTCGCCGCGACGAAGACTGGCTGAAATTTTCCCTGAGTTTTAGAGAATTCTTCCTTTTGGGACTCAATGACCATTCTACCCCTAATTAGCAGGAAAAGTGGGGAGTGAAATGCAAGAAATTGCAAGGAGAATAGTTTGAATGGGGATGTTTTTGCAAAGAATTAAAGGTCATAGGTGGAATTTCAAAGAAGGAGCAAGGGTATATTGGGAAAGAGTGGAGAAAATATGAGATATTAAGGGTTTAGCTTTAGAAACATTTTCATTCTTCTTCTGCACTGCCTCTTACATCCTTCAATTTCTCAAACTTCATTCAATTTTCCAAGGATCTTTGAAGAGCTTTTGACTAGAAATTGTACAAGTTGATCCTAAGCACTTAAAGGTGAGAATCCTTACTCTAGATGTGAATTTTTATTGTTGAAAGAGTAGGATCCTTATTGGTTTGTATTGAAGGTTTAAGAGAAAATATCAAGCCTCAAGAGTAGAGAGCTTAAGTGGTTCCTCCTTGAGCCAAAGGTAAGTAAATCCACCTAAGTTGGATTTGCATGATTGAATGATGTGTAGAGATTTTATATATGATTAAGCTTGATTTTTATTTTTGAAATGAGTTGATGAATTCGTGAATGAGTTCAATGTTGTTTATGAAGGAAATTCCACCATGAGAAGGGTGGATTGTGTGATAAATTTTGGTAGAAGTATGGATAGAATTAGAAGACTTTGAGAGGAATATTTGAAGTGTGTTTTCTTGCAGGATGTGTGATGATTAAAGGAGTTGAACTCCAATTTTGGATGGTTAAGAAGAAGTATAATTTAAAAGTAGAATAGAGTTATGTATGCACACATATTGTTTGATGAAATGCCTAAAAGAAGCATGAGTAGAAGTAGAGAACCTTACTTTATCCAACATAGCATATTTGAATTTCATGAATGCATATAAGAAAGATTTTAGGCATGAGCCATCCATATGCATATGTTTAATTGAGTAATCACATGAGAAAGAAATATGAGAAATGAGAAAGAAACTCTCTAAGAATAGAGATAAAGAAAAGAACCAATTCTCTTAGAATAAAGAGATAGAAAGAATTAGCACTAGAGAATATAATGAATATTAAGTACTACAGAAAAGATAAGAAAATAGGTTGTGCGATGGGGAAGCCGTGAGTGTAGAGTTACCCACATGTAAACCGCCATGAGAGAGCGGAATGAGAATGAGAAAAAAAATTTGTATAGCCGTGAGAATACATGCGGATGAGAGCTATACACGAAAGAGAGTACACTCACATGATCAAGGGTTCCGAATCCATGCATTGATCAAGACCGGCAGAGAATAAGAATAAGAGAAGAATAGAAAGAAAAGAAAAGAAAGACAATGCATTGTTATGCTTTAATGTCTCATCCATGCATGGTTATGATATTCTCCATGGGTGATGAGAATAGAAAGAAAGAAAAGAATGGTACGAACTAGAAGTAGAGAAAGAACAAGAGAGATTGAACTAGAGAAAGTGACAAGAGTACGAACAGAATTGTATGGGGATTATAGAGTAGAAGATTTACTTACTGAGCATCTTTGTGCTCACCCCATTGTTTTCTCTGTTTTTCAGGACATAGATGAGGGCGTGGTCGGATGGACGTCGGCAAGCGGGGAGACTTGACTGCACTGTCCACTATTTTTTAAGAGTCTTTTTGTACAAATGATGTTGTACTATGTTAAGAATGTATTTATTAAGTAAAGAAAATTTTTGGGCCCAATCTTTTTGATAAATATACTTGTTTTTTTATTAATATATTTTACGAATATTATAGTAGAAAGAAGTTGTTACAATTCACTAGAAAAAAATTTAATAACGTGAAACGTGTCTGATTTGTTGGTGTAAATTACGAGACACGTAGGCCAGTATAAGATTTCGGTGTAAAAATACCAGTGTCCGTAGCATTATTGCTCAATTAAATCACTATAGTTTATATATATATAAACTATAGTGATTTAATTGAGCAATAATGCTACGGACACTGGTATTTTTACACCGAAATCTTATACTGGCCTACGTGTCTCATAATTTACACCAGCAAATCAGACACATTTCACGTTATTAAATTTTTTTCTAGTGAATGACAGTTTATCAAATATGGACGACCATTCACTTACATGGACTCCCATCCATATTATATAGACGGAGTTCCATTTATTACGGACAGGCGTCCTATTGTAGTGAGACGATTAATGGTGTAATCACGATACTACTCACTGCCGATATGATAAGGAGCCTACGGGTCACACATTAGTAGATAATTTAAGAACAATTTGTGAGAAAGGGTATTTTCATCTTTTAGGTGAAAGGGTATTTTGGTAATCTCACAATGCAATTAAATTTGATGAGGTTGTTGCCTGTTTATTTTAATTAAAATTAAATTAGTGAGATTATATTTAATATATCTCTATATATATTTAATGAAATTATTATTAATTAACTATTAAAATATATATATATTAATGATTTTATTATTATAAATAATAATTAATACCATAAAGGGTGTGGTTGGTTGCAAGGGTAAACGGGTTGGAGCCCATGGCTATTCTAACGGAGTAGGGTTTTAATGTTGCACTATATAAGTGCAACTTAAAATTAAAACAAAATATAATTATTCATAAATAAAACCCTAGCCCCTATCTCTCTCTCTCTCTCTCTTCAAAGAAAACTTTTTTGTTCTTCTTTCTTGATTCTTGAAGCCCTTGATTGTTCTAGCAAAATAATCAAGGGTTCTGAGATTATCTTCGTGTGAACTCTGTGAGTGCGATCCTACTTTGGATCAATTGGCAAAAAATCACGTGAACAGTAGATGGTGAACAGTAACCGTGAAAAGTGGATTGAACAGTAACTGTGAACAGTGTTCCTATCTGAAGTCAGAGATATTCGGAGGAACCTCCAAACGTACGTAAGTATTCTAGTCCTTGTGGATTTACTTTATAAAGATTTTTTTTTTTTTATAAACATGTAAACGGTATAATCTATACTCGGATCTTGGCAAAGAAAGGTAATTGATTTACCGATTGAATTTTTTGTTTCATGTGTATGGTAGATCAATTACTTATATTGAGACCACAAGTCAATCGCCATCCTGTCTTCGCATGGATACCGAGAGTTCACTCTTATCTAGATGGGAGCGATTCGTACGATTGAAGGAGCCTCCAAACACTAGTATGAAATCTGAAAATTTATATTCAGTATCATTTCATATGTAAATAACGTAAATCGGGTATAAGGTTCTTGGGTCAATGTTGTTGTTGGGATTTTGTTTTGTTTTCCACTGCATAAACTCCATCAGCGACTAACAACATGAATAACTTCTGCCCAAAATGAGGGCATTTGTTTGGCTTTAGAATGCACTACAACAATATACACATATAGCTATGAAAATTAGCTATGAAAAAAAACTGTAGCAATACATATTTATAGCATAAAGTCAATATTTATAGCTAATTGAAATATTTTAGTGATAAGAATTTCTCCCTCGAGCTAATATTCATCTATTGCTTTAACTTATTAAAATGTGGCAATAGCTATCATTTAGCTACAATGTATTAGCTATGGTAAAACATTGTAGCTAATTATGTATTTAGCTATAAATATTTCATTTACATGGCATATGTATCATTATTGCTATGAGTTTTAACTATATAGCTATTATTTGTGCATTAGCTATAAAATATTGAGATTTGTAGCTAATATGTATTTGCTATAAACATTTTATGTACGTGGATATAGTATCTATTAGCTACAATTTTAATTATATAGCTATTATTTATACATTAGCATTAGCTATAAAATATTAAAATTGTAGCTCATTAAGGATCTAGCTATACAAATTTTATTTTCATGGTGTGACAACATTTAGTATCATTGTTAGCTACTAGTTTCAATATATAGCTAATATGGTGTATTAGCTATAAATTATTTGAATTGTAGCAAAATAAAATGTGAAAATAATTTGCTACAATCCTTATAGCATGCAGCTATAGATATTCTAATTTATCTTGTGAATTAAATAGTTATAGTCAAATATAGTGTTAATCACACCACTAGGTCAATAGCAAATGGAACCTTAAACCGATAGCTAACTTAAAGAACTCAGCGAGCTAAGAGTGTGAGATTTTGTAAAATAAATTGTATTTTAAAGGATCTCTAAGGTTTTTGTCTTTCTATGATTTAAAACTAACACTTTATAAATGTAAGTGATTTTAGGTATGAGATATGAGATATTATAAAAATTGATAATGTTAAATTTTTATATATGAACTTGTATGTATATTTTAGATGACGATGATGACAGCGTTTATAAAAACTATTTAATATTTATCGTTAATAAAAAGAATATTTGGTTGTATGGAAGATAAGTTTATATAAAAACTGGTGTATATATCAAAAATACCAAAACCACCATTAATATATTTCTCAAAACTTAATCTACGCAGTAATTTTTTAAAAAGTTGTAATGGATGGGCGTCCATTAAAATATGAACGCTCGTCCAATATAAGGACAAAGTCCATAACCTGTGAATGGCCGTCCCTAATTTTTATAAAAAAAATTTATTCCATTTTACTAATTAACGGGGGTCCTTTAAATGGGGATGCCCGTCAGTAATAATGGAACCCGTCTATATAATATGGACGGGAGTCCATGTAAGTGAAAGGTGTCCATATTGATAAACTGTCATTCATGTAACGCCCCACTTGAGGTACGTAGTTAAGATTTGATGAATGGCTGAATGCTTATTGATTTATCCTCATTTGAGTCTGTATGTGTTAAATGGTTTGGTTGACCCTGGTGAAAGGGTGTATTGGTTTGGTTGAGTGGTTGCCTGAAAATTTGTAAGACTTGGCGAAATCTTGATGTTACAGTCTTCGCGAGGCAAAGAAGAAGCTTCGCCGCGGCAAGGAAGTGTACATCCCCGTGTAGCTGCTGTGAGTTTCGCGCGACGAGACTCGGCTGAAATTTTCCCTTGAGTTTTAGAGAATTCTTCCTTTTGGGACTCAAGGCATTTTACCCCTAATTAGCAGGAAAAGTGGGGAGTGAAATGCAAGAAAATTGCAAGGAGAATAGTTTGAATGGGGATGTTTTGCAAAGAATTAAAGGTCATAGGTGGAATTTCAAAGAAGGAGCAAGGGTATTGGGAAAGAGTGGAGAAAATATGAGATATTAAGGGTTTAGCTTTAGAAACATTTTCATTCATTCTTCGCACTGCCTCTTACATCCTTCAATTCTCTCAAACTTTCATTCAATTTTCCAAGGATCTTTGAAGAGCTTTTGACTAGAAATTGATACAAGTTGATCCTAAGCTTAAAGGTGAGAATCCTTACTCTAGATGGGAATTTTTATTGTTGAAAGAGTAGGATCCTTATTGAGTTTGTATTGAAGGTTTAAGAGAAAACAAGCCATCAAGAGTAGAGAGCTTAAGTGGTTCCTCCTGAGCCAAAGGTAAGTAAATCCACTAAGTTGTGATTTGCATGATTGAATGATGTGTAGAGATTTATATATGATTATGGACTTTTTATTTTTGAAATGAGTTGATGAATTGTGAATGAGTTCAATGTTGTTTATGAAGGAAATTCCACCATGAGAAGGGTGGATTGTGTTGATAATTTGGTAGAAGTATGGATAGAATTAGAAGACTTTGAGAGGAATATTGAAGTGTGTTTTCTTTGCAGGAGTGTGATGATTTAAAGGAGTTGAACTCCAATTTTGGATGGTTAAGAAAGAAGTATAATTAAAAGGTTAGAATAGGTAGAAGTTTAATGGCTTGAAGCCATGAAATCTGAAATGAACTCCATGTACCAGAACCAAGTATGGTCTCTGGTGGAACCACTTGAAGGGGTAAAACCCATAGGGTGTAAATGGGTCTTCAAGAAGAAGACTAACATGGATGGCAAGGTGCACACTTATAAAGCACGACTGGTCGCCAAAGGTTTCAAACAAATTCATGGTATTGACTATGAGGAAATCTTTTCGCCGGTTGCCATGATTAAATCCATCTTGATTATGCTTGCGATTGCTGCATATCGTGATTATGAGATTTGGCAAATAGATGTCAAAACAGCTTTCCTAAACGAAAACCTTGAAAAGGATGTGTATACGACACAACCCGCTGGTTTCTTTCTTGAAGGGCAAGCTGAGAAGGTATGCAAGTTGCAGAGATCCATTTATGGGCTCAAGCAAGCTTCAAGGAGCTAGAACATTCGTTTTGATGAAGCCATAAAAGAATTTGGTTTTATCAAGAACGAAGATGAGCCTTGTGTTTACAAGAAAGTGAGTAGGAGCACAGTGGCATTCCTAGTGTTGTATGTCAATGACATACTTATGATAAGGAATGATATACCAAACTTACAGCCGGTAAAGACTTGGTTATCCAAGTGCTTCTCCATGAAAGACTTAGGAGAAACATCCTACATCCTCGGAATAAAGATCTACCGAGATAGATCACGTAGGTTGCTTGGCCTAAGTCAGAGTACATACATTGGTAAGGTACTAAAGAGATTCAGTATGGAAGAATCCAAGAAGGGATTTCTTCCGATGTCACATGGTGTCTATCTTTCTAAGGATATGTGTCCTAAAACACAAGATAAGAGAGATAAAATGAAGAGGATCCCATATGCGTCAGCAATTGGATTCATCATGTATGCCATGTTATGTACTCGGATTGATGTCTCATGTGCATTAAGCACTTGTAGTAGATATCAATCGGATCCAAGTGAGCGTCACTGGATAGCTGTCAAGAACATCCTTAAGTACCTGAAGAGGACTAAGGACATGTTCTTGGTTTATGGAGGGGAAGATGAGCTCACTGTAAGAGGATACAATGATGCTAGTTTCCAAATGGATAAAGATGATTATCGATCCCAATCAGGGTTTTTATTTTGTCTCAATGAGGTTGCAGTGAGTTGGAAGAACTCCAAGCAAAGCATTGTAGCAGACTCTACAATGGAGGCTGAGTATATTGCATTATCCGATGAGGCCAAGGAGGCAGTCTGGATTAAGAAGTTCGTCATTGAACTTGGTGTGGTTTCCACGATTGTTGATCCGATAGATGTCTATTGTGACAACAATGGAGCAATTGCTCAAGCAAAGGAACCACGGTCTCACCAGAAGTCCATACACATACTCATGCGTTTTCATCTCATCAAAGAAATGGTTGAGAGTAAAGATGTATATATCAATAAAGTGCATACTGATGACAATCTTGAAGATCCACTGACGAAGCCTCTGTCACAATTGAACCATGAAAAAAGCTTAAGGTCATTTGGTATTAAATACATGAATGATTGGTTATAGTGTAAGTGGGAGATTGTTAGAGTAGGTGCCTTAGAGCCAATCAATTATTGTAAAATTGACTCTGTAATAAATGTTTATTTATCAATAAAAGGCATATTCTACTATATCACGTAAATCATATTATATGTATTGATATATGTCTTTAGGATGGTAGAACCGTGACGACGGTATCAAGTGTTTCAAATCTTGATAGTGAGAACCTTATGATCACATATGATGGCCATTCTAGAAATGTCCATAGCCCTAGTATTATTCTGATCAAGGACACAGATAATACGGTAAGACTATCGTAGTGTTGAACGACCCTGTCGAAAGACAGTGACTAATCTCACTTGTCAAGGTTGTTTATCGACAACCTGGTGCAACGCATGGGTGCTTGCCAGAGGCAAGTTCACTAGACAGACCCACCAGAGGATTCCATATGGATGGTAACCCCAGTGTCTATGGAATAATCCTCTAACCGATGATGGTAAATGTGATCCTTTGACTTGAGATCACCGGAGCGCTTTGTGCACCAATTGGTGTAGTTTGACACTAGCCCAACATAGTTCTATTCAGAGCTATCAATACGGTAGTGATTGGCTACATTAAGAAGTGTATCGAGACTATGGTGGATCGACAAAGGATTCATCACTCATGGGTACGGGAGAAATTATCTCACTAGGTAATTCAGTAAATGGCAATGACACTAAATCTGTGGCCATAGTGGGATTGAGTTGATGCTCAATCCAATAAAATATTCCTGTCATTGGTCCAGTAACTGAATACAAACATGTTGAGGATATCTGAGGTTGACATTATTTCTGTACCTCAGTCTCGATGAGATAACAGTTGATGAAAGGATTTGATTGTATAGTAACCAAACCGTTGACAGGCTGCAGTTTCGCTGAATTCGAATCTATCGGGTGGCCATGATGCCTTGCTAAGGGCCAATCTTGGTATATGTGTAGTGAGACGATTAATTGGTGTTAATCACGATACTACTCACTGCCGATATGATAAGGAGCCTACGGGTCACACACTTAGTAGATAATTTAAGAATCAATTTGTGAGAAGGGTATTTTCATCTTTTAGGATGAAAGGGTATTTGTAAATCTCACAATGCAATTAAATTTGCTGAGGTTGTTGCCTGTATTTAATTTTAATATTAAAATTAAATTAGTGAGATTATATTTAAATATATCTCTGTATATATTTAAATGAATTATTATTATTAATTAAATATTAATATATTATTAAATATTAATTGATTTTAATTATAATAATAATTAATTAATTAAAATATCATAAAGGCTGTGTTTGGTTGCAAGGGTAAACTAGGGTTGGAGCCCATGACTATTCCTAAGTGGAATCGGGTTTTAATTATTGCACTATATAAGTGCAACTTAAAATTAAAACATATGAGAATTATTCATTCAATTAAAACCCTAGCCACCCTATCTCTCTCTCTCTCAAGAAGAAAACTTTTCTTGTTCTTCTTTCTTGATTCTTGAAGCCCTTGATTGTTCTAGCAAAATAATCAAGGGTTCTGATTATCTTCGTGTGGACTTCCGTGAATGCGATCCTACTTTGGATCGATTAGCAAAAAATCACGTGAATAGTAAACGGTGAACAATAACTGTGAACAATAGACGGCGAACAGTAACCGTGAATAGTGTTCCTGTCCAAAATCAAAGATATTCGAAGGAGCCTCCAAACGTACGTAAGTATTCTAATCTTTGAATGGATTTACTTTATACAGATTTTTGTTTATAAATATGTAAACGGTATAATCTATACTCGGATCTAGGCAAAAAAAGGTAATTGATTAACCGATTGAATTTTTGTTTTCCGTTGCATATGGTAGATTAATTACTTACACATAAAACATACGATCGGGAAAGAAAGGTTCATTGAAGTTTAACTTCATTGTGGCTTAGGGGTTATGGAGCATTGCTAGATGCCTACCATGATCGATGAGAGATTTGATCATAAAGAGTTATGACGAAACATATCGAATTACGATATTTGGCCCACAGCTAGGTTATAGTGAACCTAAGTAGTCACACCTAAAAACCAAGTATGAGAAGAGAGAGCAATACATATCGTTAAAGGTTAACGATATTCAGATGTAAATGTGTGTATCCGAATTTATGTATTGGTGAGAAATGATTACTCATGGGAAGCTAGCACTTACTAAGGGTAATAAAGTAATTTGGTCATTATTGTATTAGATTCAATTATGGACTAAAATATATTATTGAATTGGATTCAATAATGGGTCAAATATTAAATAGGATTATTTTATATGCCTTGATTATAAGTTTGTTTAAATCAAGGATTTAATATTAAGGAGCTAATATTAAATTGAAATTGTTTCAAGGACTTAGGCTCAATAACGATTTAATATTAAGAGTTAATATTAAATTGAAATTAGTTTGAAGACTTGAAAATAATATTGAATTTGTATTAAGTGTTAATATAGGATTTATATTAATTCAAGGACTTGAGAATAATTTCAAATTATTACAAAACGGTCCTTGTATATAAATAAGTGATATTCCCAAATTTAATCTAATTTTCATTTTGATTGAAAATCTCTCTCTTGAGCTCTCATGGTTGGCTCTCTCTTCTTCATCTTAAGGTGGACTTTATTTTGAGGATTTTCATCAAATTTGTTGAAGATCTGGAAATTATTTTCAAGTTACAAAAGTTGTAAAGCATAAAAGGTAACAATTTCACCCGTTTTAGTTTCAATAACATGTCATATGACCTTATACCATGTTTTACACCAATTTTACCCTTTATAAGCATGAATTCTTACACATAGAATTTGTTTCAGTCAGATTTCTGCCGAACGAGAACCTTCTTGTTTCTCAGATGTAGTTTCCCATCCTCATAGGCGTCAAGCTATGGTACCTGAACTTAATGCTCTTGCTAATAACCATACATGGGATCTTGTGTCACATCCCTCTCACAGAAAATTGATTGGCTGTAAATGGTTGTACAAGATCAAATATCATGCTGATGGCTCTATTGAAAGATACAAAGCCCGTCTTGTTGCCAAAGGATTTACTTAACAAGAAGGTTTTGATTACCAAGGGACATTTTCTCATGTTGCAAAACATGTCATAGTCCACGCTTTTCTTTCAGTCGTCTCTGTCCGCGGTTGGTCGTTACACCAAATGAATGTGCACAATGTTTTTCTTCATGGGGATCTCCATGAGAAAATTTATATGGAACTTCCTCCAGGAATTCGTAGACAGGGGGAGAACATGGTTGGTCATCTACGAAAGTCTCTTTACAGTTTAAAACAAGCATCTCGATAGTAGAATGCTAAATTCACAAAGGCTCTCACAAGCATATGCTTCCATCAGTCTAAACATGATTATGCACTCTTCTCTTGGCACCGAGGTAACTCTTTCATCATTCTCATAATTTACATCGATGACATCCTGATCACAGGAAATGATTAAATGGTCATTAAAGCTCTAAAAGAGCATCTTAACAAAAAGTTTTTCATCAAAGATCTGAGAGAGCCAAAATATTTTTTAGGAATTGAAATTGCAAGATCTCCAACTAGTATATCTCTCAATCAATGCAATTATGTATTAGAACTCATATCAGATTCTAGATTATAAACCTATAAACCAAGTGTTGTCCCTATCGAACAAAATACCAAACTCACAACCCAAGAGTATGATAATGGGATATCATCTTTAGAAGTAGATCCACCATTACAAGATCCTTCACATTACCAAAGACTTGTAAGACATCTCATCTACCTTACAATGACACGACCAGACATCAGTGATGTTGTTCACATACTCAGTCAATTTATGCATGCCTCAAAACAATCTCATATAGATGCAGTAATGAAGGTCCTCAAATTCTTGAAAGGATGTCCTGGCTTCGGACTTCTTCAACCTCGGAATAGAAACTTAGAATTTATAGCTTATTGTAACTTAGACTGGGGAACATGTCCAATGACAAGAAAATCACTCATTGGTTTTTTGTTTAAAACTTAGAGGATCACTTATCTCATAGAAAACAAAAAAGCAATCAATGGTATATATATCATCAACAGAAGCTGAATATAGAGTCATGGCCAAAACCACGTGTGAGATTATCCAGATTCTTGGGCTCTTAAAGGACTTAGAGGTGCAAGTTAATAGGCCTGTCAATTTGTATTGTGACAACAAAACTGCAAACAACATTGCCGCAAATTCAATGTTTCACGAAAGAACAAAACATATAGAGATTAAGTGCCACTTCATTAGAGAACAAAATTAGGAAGGGAGGTCAAAACCATGCACATTCGAACGATGGAACCGCCAGCATATATTTTCACAAAACTGTTATGTAGCAAACAACATTCACATCTGCTACGCAAGCTTGGAGTTTACAACATATACAAACCACAAGTTTGAGGGGGAGTGTTGGAGTGAATCAAGGAGTGATATGCGGAGCAAATCATGGGATGATTAATCAAATCATGGATTAATTGATATTAGCTTTAATATCAATATTTCTGTTACCTTATTTTGAATTATTGTAACATTATGACGCATATTGTGTTTCCTTTTATTTCTTTTACATTTCAGTATAAATTCACAGTATATACATGTACAAAACGCATTGAATAGAAAACTATTCTTCTCCATTCCATCTCTCGGCATTCTTAGGCAATCTCAGTTTATACTTCTCTTGCCACTCTTGCCTCAATTTGACATGAGGTTATCCACTGAGTTTTAGTAGGGTTTTCTTTCTTCTTTTATTTGTCTTTTCAATTACTTGCACACGTGGCAACATCTCGTGAAAAGCTCTCTTAAATGCTTCGCTACAGATCCTCAATCCTATTTATTGATCGTTTTAACTTCATAAATAAATGAAAAGTCAAAGTTATCCTTCCTCCATGTATTTCAAACTAATATCGTCTTGTTTTAAGGGCTATTATGTTAGTGAGAAATCAAAGGGTCCATTGCTATAATAAACTAAAACTATGGGAACCAAATAAAATTTCTCTCTGTATAAAATCAATCTAATATTTTTTGGGCCCAACGTAAATGAACTTTTTGGGTTGTTTTAACTTTTCTTTTGAAGCCTAGTAACTTAAATCCAACATTTTTAAATTAAATTTGGATCATTTGACTGTTTTAAAAGTAAACATTTTAGGCCCGAAAGAAGTAGTCCAACTCACCATTAACCGACCCGACCTGATCTAACCCGAACAGGTTGGGTTGACATTGGGTCTTAAGTCAGTTTGGGGTCCAATAAGCTGGACCTGATTTTGACCCAACCCAAACCTGAACTTGTCTACCCCAACTGAATGCATATTTGGCAAGCTTTGGATCTAACATCAAATATTAGCATCAAGTCACCAGCTCTACATACTTGGGCTTTGCATTTTGGGAATACTACTTTTAGTATTCCCAAAAAAGTTAAATAATAAAATACCCAAAAACTTATAATATTATTCAACTTTTTTTAAACCTCCTTAAATTTGTTAATTTAATTAAATACCCCTAAATATTTTTTAAAAAATTACAAAAACACCCCAACAATCTACATTTACCAGATTCCGGCCACCACTACTGAAAAATAGTCGGAATCTGGTAGGATGGCGCACTACCGGTTGAATCTGACTGGTATTACGTCGATCTAGCCTTTTCCGGCCAGATCCACTGTGGATCTGGCCGAAAAAGGCCAGATCTTTGGCCATAACCAGTCGATAACGACAACCAACAAACGGTCGTTGTTGACCATCAACGACGACTGTTTATTGGGCGTCGTTAATGAGCAAATACGGCCAGATCTGGCCGTCAATGGCTAGATCCACCGTGGATCTGGCCGGAAAATGCCATATCGGCGCACGACCAGCAAGATCCAGCCGGTCATGCGCTGATACGGCGACTCCGACCACCCTCCGACGGTGGTGGCCGGTTGTCCGTATTTGAGGATGGGTTGGGGGTATTTTTATTAACTTTTAATGTTTTATTATAAGAGGTATTTTGTAAAAAAAACAAATATAAGGGGTATTTTATAATATGTAAATCCTACATCGTAATATCCGCTCAATTCAACTTTTTTTTTACTTTTTCCAAAACAAAAAATTATGAACCAAGCGGAGCTTTGTTGTTTCACAATTTTTTTTTTTTTTTTAATGTAATCTTTGGAAATCTGTATTATTTTTTAATAAGTTATTTGCTATATTTTTTGTGACATAAAAAGGCCCCAAAAAAGTTAAAGAATTGTAAAACTAGCCTGCAACTATTATTGTCATACGATCTTTGTGACAATATCATACCAATAATGCTTATATATTTAAAATTCTATATTTAAATGATGTGTAATCTTATGCTAAAATGTAAATGAAGTGGTGATTTGGTGAATGATATAACAATGCCTAAGGATGACAAATCACTTAAGACTAGGGATGGCAATGAGATAGGGTGGGCCGAGGCGGGTTAGGGATTACCATCCTTATATTCATCCCTGAAAAGGGAAGTGACTTTTAGCGTCCACTATATTTGTCTTTAACCCCTATCTTCAAGTTTGAGTGGGGATATAATTGTAATAAAAAAATATATATTCATCTTCTTGTTCCATATTTCTACAATTATAAAAAGTTAAAAATAAATTTAAATCAATCAGGATTAACAATAAAACAAGAGACCAAATCAATCAATATTGTTATCATACAATTATGGATTAATTTGTTTACATAATCAAAATCTCTAAACTCTTACAATCAAATAATCATTTTTAAATCCATTTTGATAAAAGAAAAATCTTGTTTCATTCTAGTAAAAAAGAAAACACCCAGTATCACAAATTCTTATTGAGGAATTTTGTGATACTCAGACCTCAAAACTCTTATAATCAAGCAATTAACTCTAAATCTCATCTTGAAAAATGAAAAATTTAGTTTCATTCCTATTAAAACAAAACAACTACTATTAGAAACTCTTATTAAGAAAATTAGTGCTCAAGGTTTGATTGATTTTTTTCGTGTATTATAATTCTTATTGACTTAAATTTTAATTTTGATAATGCAAATTTAAAGTTTTGAAGTAAAAGTACGAAATAAAGAAGAATTTTTTTGTTACAATTATATCCAGACATAAACTTAAAGATGGGAGCTAAAGACAAAATAGCGAGGGCTAAATCACTTCAAAACAACTCTTGTGGTATGATGAAGTGAATGATGGATTAAGAATTTAAAAGATAAGGGATCTTGAGTTAAAGTTGTAGGAAGGAAAAGAGGTGGCCATCAATCACCATACGAAAAAAAAAAAATCACTTTCTGAAAAAAAAAAAAAAAAAAAAAAATAGAGAGCCCCATCCTCAACTCAACCACCTTTTTATTAAGTAGGGATCAAGCTAGGGATTCCCGAAAAGAAAAGGCAATTCCTGTCCCTGCTCTAGTCCATCCCGAAATTCCTTAAATTAATTTTCTATGATTGTTGTTTTGAAATATAATATTTTTAATTTAAGATAAACTTTATTGGGTTATATTGTCACTTATACTTAAAAAAAAAAAAAAAAAAAGAAAGTAAATTAGCAATTAGCATTGTTTAGCAATTAGCTAGCAAAAAGTTCATTTAATGAATATATAGATATAAAGGAAACAATTAGTGATCTTAGTTCTTACAATATACATTTTTTGCATGCAATCTATCGAAAAATAATTAATATTCAATTAATCTTTGAATTAAAAATACAAATTAATATCAAAGATGTTAATTTACTTTTCAAAACTCTTCAAATCTAAAAAAAAAAAAAAAAAAAAAATTTCTTCAAAATATAAATATATATGCACTTAATTATCGTATTTAACACCTAAAAATATTTATCTAACTATAATATGTAGAATATATAGAATATTTTTCTATAAATGAATTGAAATGAAAAAATATTTATTTGCTTTAAAAATATTTTGTTTATTTAATTTTTAAATATGGTAGGGATTTGGAGTTGGGCTGGGGATTTGAATCAATCTTCTTCCCTGCTGAAGTAAATGGGGGATGAAAAATCATAATTCAATTAAGGGACGTTATATGGTGATTTAACGATAAGTTTAATTGAAAAAAAGATAAAAAGAATAGTGGTCATTAAATTTATTTTCTATTTTTTTAATTAAGTTTAGTTCTTAAATTAAAAAACTAAAAAAATAAAAAGGACCAAAAAGTTGTTATGTTAGAAAAAACCAAAGAAAAGCAAATTCAAAACTAAAGGAAACTTAATGAAAAAGAAAAGAGCGTTAAAAAGAAGGCCTTTTTTTTTTTTTTCCAAAATTTTAATTTATTGTATGTTTAACTTTCTTTTTCTTTTTTTAGTAACTTAATTTTTTTTTAGAAGATATAATTTAAATGTTATTATTACTGTTTTTCTTTATACAGTATAAAGTAAATATAACTCTGACTCTCTGAGTACCTATTTATGTCTCTTAACTGAAGAATTTACAATGTTATTGTCACTAATTGAAAGATTTATAATTTTTGTATCTCAGAAAAATTCCTTAAAATTGTGCCCTTTAATCTCCCTTAACTAAACAATAGGCGGCTACACCAACTCGGCTGAAATTGAATAGACAATCTTTCTTAGGGTTTAATTCGAATTTGAAGCCAATTCAATTTACAAAACACAATACAAAAAATGAGTGATGGGCTCTTCGTCGACCGAAGCTTTTCCAGCAAGCAGGTTTCCTCAAAATCCTTCATTTTCAATTGAAAAATTTGTTTACACTGTGCAATTTGTTCGTACATAATGTTTTACAAAACTTTTATTGTAATGAAACTCAAGTTTTTGATTGTTTGAGATTAGAATAAGTTGAGAAAGGGATAGAACTATTTATATTTAATATGGGTCTCGTTCAGCTTAGTCATCTAGTTGGCTTTGTTTTTATTTACTTTGTAAAGAAATTTTGCTTGGAGGAATACCTGCATGCCTTTGTACAAGTTACCCAAGGTCTTTTAATTACTTCCATCTTAAAATTTCTTCTTTGATTTATCAATTGTTAAACCCGAAGACATTGCCGAAGTCTAAGTCGTGGCTTTATGTTTTCTGTGGGTTCTTCGCTTTTGCTTGGAAAAGATTATTCAAAGTAAGTTTTGCTGATATTGGGAAAAATAAGGTTTGCTGATAATATTTGGGAGGCATAAGTTCCTCTAAAACTGGTGCAGTCATGTATTGTTTGTTGTTAATGTTAGAATTATTATAAATCTAGCACTTTGTAAAAACTAAGATTTTTGGGGTATAAGTGTCTGGATTTCTTTCTTCCTTTTCTTTATTAACTCCTGGGTTCTATAGTATTTTTGCAATTTTTTATTTTATTTTATTTATTATATATCTTGTGAGCATATGTTTGCAGGAAGTTTTGCTGGAGTTTCGTGCTGGTAAAATGAAATTTGAGGGAAAGAGGTTGTCCCTGACGCACGTAAAGGACTGTTCGCATAGCAAGGGTTGATGAATTTGACATGATTTCTTTCTCTAGGTTATATTTCTATCTAAGAGTTCATTTATAAGTAATCTTTAGTGGTTCTAATTTTCAATTCTTCTCTCTGTCCATGTTCTGCTCAATAATATTGAACTTACGTTCTTATTTTGAATTCGTCTTTGGGCTAATATTCAGCACATATTTTGAACAGAGCCTGATCAGTTTTTTTGTTAGGGAGATGAGAGATTGATCCATTTTCAGTGGCTTGATCGCACTCAGAATGTTGTCGAAGATGTATCCAAATTGCAATGTTTTGTATTTTTGCTATATATAACTAACAGTCACTCACTTAGCTTCTTGGTTGTTTGTACAAAAATTGCTAGTTTCACATATTTGAATCTTTCTTTGGGTTTCCAGAGGTCCGAGTTAATGGTTAAAAGGGCATGCTTTCGGAATTTTGAAGCATGAGGTGTATTACTTCATGTTAGTTTTAGATTTTGCATTCAGGCTTTTGATTAACCCGTTTCATTGTTAAATCAGCAATCTTTTAGTTCTGGCTTAATTTTCTAAATAGAACAGTTTAGATTTTTGTTGTTGCAGTGGCTTCTCTTGGTATTAGGAGCAACTTAGATATAGCCAAGATTCAAGTGCTGAAATTGGGTGCTGTTTCATTGCCAAGGTGGGGGAAAGAAAGGGAAAGGTCTTATTTTGAGCTGAGTAAGTTTGCCATGAAATTTATAAAGGTTGCTGTCCAGAGAGATATAAGGCATAGAAGATAGTGCTAATAGTAGGATAAGAAATAAGAGAAGTGTTGACCAAAGTTAGCCATTAGATTTACACAATTTTGTATTTTAGATAGTTGAATCAAATGTCTCTAGTATGTGGAAAAAAAATGTCATGGAAAGTGCCAATTGCTGAACTTTCTTTGTGGTCCTTGTGCGTACAGAAGTGGATAGTGCTACTTTTGAAGATGAGTACATATGTGAGTGTGAGTGGATCTTTGTCCCTGTTAAGGACTTTTCATGTTAGGCTGGTGAGGAGTTTGGGAATATAATGAAGTTTTGGATGTATGGGTTTGCTTAGCCTTGTATTTCTTATGCTCTCTGACTCCGTCTTTGTAGGTCTGTTCCTTTTTTGGTTAATCTGTTGGCTGGTATGTTATAACAACCAACTTGATGAGCTGTATTTTATTTTATATTTTTAATTATATGCATAGGGTGAACCAAAATCCGTTGAATGGAAGAGAAATAAACATGAATTTAACAGCTTTACTACAAAAATTATGTAAAATCATGAAAATGGATAACGTGCTACCCAATCCTCTGAATGAAGAATAAAAAATTCCTCAAATTTCTTTGTAATCGAGCTCTTAAAGAAAAGAAGCAAGAGAGAGAACTCTTTCCCGTAGCAGCTCTAAGTCTTCATGCTTATCTTGTGTAAAATCCTTTATTCTCTCTCTCCAAGTAACCCAAACCATTGTAGCATAGCTGACAACAACTCTGCAGAGGACAAATTTGATTCCCACAAGCAACCAATGATTCAATAAAGGACAGGATATTGCCATGGTTATAGTTTGGTATGACCCAATTATTAGCCTCTCCAGAAATTTTAAAACATAACTTGAAGCTAAGGACAATGAAGGAACAATGGTTAAATCTTTGGCTACCTTTTTTAACATATGATGCACCAATTTTGCTTAGGTATGACTGTACCATCTGGATACACGCGTGCATTTAAGATTTTCTGTCTGCTTAAAAATAGACCTATTATACTCCTTTGATATCACTTTCTGTTCTATTGTTTGTGTCATTATGGTACCTATTACTGCTGGTGCTCCTTGGTAGAACCTCTTTTGTACTTTGATGCAAGATGCTACAGGATCAGATATTTTTCCTGATGAAGCAGTGTTTGAGAAGGTATCATTCTTCATCTTGAAATGTTCTGCTTTTATAGATGAGAATATCCAATTGTTGTCTGTGATCTTCACATTATGGTATTTCTTAACTCAGGTTAATCAAGCATCAGGAAGGGTATACATTTTGAAGTTCAATACTGATGATCGGAAGTTCTTCATTGGATGCAGGTCAACCTTGCTTTGGTTCCTTGATGTAGCATCACTTGTTTACCAGTTATTGATTTGAACTCTGTTGTTTTTCAGGAGCCTAATGCTGAAGGTGACTCGCAATTGTGTAGCTCTGTCAACTATTACACAATCGACATTAGGTATATGATTAGGTCTTTTAAGAACCCAAGTATGGCACTCTATTTGAAGTCAGCTATTTTTCATCAGATAACTTTTACTAACTAAAGTGGGTCTGTCTTGGTCATCTTTTCAGCTATTAGTTTTTAAGAAATAGACAAATTGTAATGTTCAGTTTTGGCACTGGACTCTTCTTTTCATCTACAAAACTGTCTGGACAAATTTGTCTTCATAATAATGTGAATTCAAAAGCTTTGGAAGTATTGATTTATTTAAATTTCTGTGGAATTGAATGAATTTTTTTATCCAGCGTTTTGCCCTTTTTATGTCAAGCCATCTCACCTCCATTATTTATGTATAAAATGTTATTTCTCACCCTATTTGTGAGATTTGATTACAATAATACTACTCTTCCCAAAACTTATCCCAATTTTCATATTCCAGTAATTTGGTGGCATTCCCTCATCAACATGAGTGGTGTATTTTCTTTTTTCCGGCAAGTCTTAATGAAGAGGATCCTGATGCTTCTATCCCTTTACAAGTTTCTGAAGACATGGTTGAAGATGATGTCTCATCAAGGTACAGCTACCATGACAAGAAGCCTTTTTTTTTTTTTTTACTTTTTTTTTAAAGAAAAAAGAAGCCAGTCACTGTTATGTATTAGGTTTCCGACATCTTTGCTTGCTATACGTATGAATTTAGACTTCAGAATCTTGACCTTTATTCCGTATAAATCATATTTCAGTGTTATTAGCTTTGATACTGATGAAAAAGTATTTGAATGGTTGGAAATGCTTGTTTTGCTCGATCCTTAAGGACACATAATACCAATAGGTTCTCATCTCAAGTCTCAACTTCATTCACGCTATGCTTTTTTGTTTTTATATTTTGGTGATATCAAATGTAGAAAATTTGTATCTATTGAAATATGATGACAGAAAATTAGCAAAACATACACCAAAACTTCAAATACCCAAGGGAAAACCAAATTGATCTTTACAATTAGATACTGATAGGCCACCCCATACTAAAAGCTATCAGAGGTAGAGGAGAAGGGTGAAGAGCATGACTAGAAGACATGAGAAGAGCGTGACCAGAGGCCAGGAGAATTAGTTAGGAATAAGAACACGTGTCATTGTTGGGTTGGTTACCTTGGGAAAATCTCACATGTATATAAATAGGGAGGGGCTGCTCAAAAAGGGCAGAATATATTTTTGTAAAAGGGATTCCCGAGGGAGGCCGCTAACTCCTCGAATTGTTAGCAACTCTATCTGTTGTTTAGTCCTTTATTTTCTTTTCTTTTGCATTACTGATATTGAATCCAAGTGAGTGAATTAATACAAATACTTCTTTGCCTGTTCCATTTTTTGGTTCTACGTATTGAGATTATTGGTCTGTTGTTTCTTTGTGTTGTTGAACTGTTTGGAGATTGAGGTTTGTATCAAATTGGTATCAGAGCCAGTTTTGTTGGGGAATGGTTAAAACGAAAATGGAAAATAGAATGGAAGGAATGGAGAAGGAGATGGGAACGGTGAGACGAGATATGGTGAGTTTGAAGGAAGATATGGGTAATCCCAAAGACTACCTCCTGGAACTCAGGGAGTGGATGAGAATCAAGGATGAAAAAGAAGCTAGCCATAGTAGTGGGAAAAGTAAGATGACGGAAGGGGAAAAATCTGATGGAGAAAGTGACAAAAGAACTGATGGGGAAAGTGACAAAAAAGATAAGAAGATTAAGAAGATGGACTTACCCTTCTTTAATGGAGAAGACCCATACGGATGGACATTTAGGGCTGATAGATATTTTGCCATTAACAGATATGCTGAGGAGGAGAAAATGGAGGCTGCTGCAGTCTGTATGGAGGGTCGAGCCTTGAATTGGTACCAGTGGATGGACACCCGGATGCCAATAAAAAATTGGACAGACTTCAAATCCGCATTGATTGAACGATTCCGACCATCATTTAAGGGATCTGCTTGTGAGGCCTTGATTGCATTAAAACAGGAGGGAACCGTGACTGAGTATAGGGAACAATTTGAAGCTCACTCAACACCACTGACAGAGGTAGGAGAAGAAGTGTTGGTGGGCAGTTTCGTCAATGGACTGAAGGAGGAAATAAAGGTAGAGTTGCGCCTGAGTAAGCCCAAAAACTTGAATGAGGTAATTGATCTGGCCCATAGAGTGGAGGAAAAGAATTGGGTCTTGGAGAGGGCCCGGGGAAAAATTAGCAAAAGTCAGGGCTTAAAGGGGGAGAGTTACTCTGGGGTTAGCCCAAGTCCAGAGCCCCAAACCCAAAATTTTTTTAGACCCGCGTGGGGAACAAATCTGAATAGAAATTCAGATCTGGCGCGCCACTCTTTCAATCGCAATTTGGGGCAACACACACCGAGTCGCAGTTTCGACCGAAGAGAGAGGTCAACGGAATCTCCGGCGGCCGGGTTTTGAGGGGAAAACTTCCGGCGGCTAACAAAGGCCAAAATTCAGGCAAAAGGAGAGAGAGAGGACTGTGTTTTAGGTGCGATGAGAAGTTCGGACCTAATCATCGTTGCAAAAGTAAGGCCCTACAGATTTTGCTTGCATGAGCGGAAGATGAACCGGACGATGGAGATCCCACACCAGTCACCAAAGACGAACATGTTCTGGAAGGTAATCCCGTAGCTCTCTCAATGAATTCCATAGTGGGTACACCTCAGATAAGACACTGAAAATTCGTGGTCACATTGGAAAGGAATTGGTGATTGTGTTGGTCGATAGTGGAGCGTCGCATAACTTTATATCCCACGAATTGGTGCAAAAATTGGGAATCCCAGTGGAAGGAAGGAAAGCGTTTGGAGTAATGGGGGGTAACGGAGTTACTGTGAGGGGAGAAGGAATCTGTAGAAGCGTAAACATGCAAATACAGGGGGTGAGGGTCGTACAGGATTATTTTCCGTTTGATTTGGGTGGAGCTGACGTGGTGCTAGGAGTATCATGGTTGAGTTCCCTGGGTGATGTGTGTGCGAACTGGAGGAATCTGACCATGGCGTTCGAGGTTGAAGGGAAACGAGTCTTGTTGCAAGGGGACCCCTCTCTGGTAAAGACAGTAGTGTCCCTCAAAGCCATGATTAGGTCGGTACAAACAAC
Organism: Pistacia vera; assembly: GCF_008641045.1. Classification (NCBI taxonomy): domain Eukaryota; kingdom Viridiplantae; phylum Streptophyta; class Magnoliopsida; order Sapindales; family Anacardiaceae; genus Pistacia; species Pistacia vera. The sequence goes on along the minus strand of NW_022195390.1, from coordinate 91,671 downwards.
AGGCGTGGGTTATTTGGTTGAGTTCTGTTCGATTGAAAATAAATCAGAAGTGAGAGAAGAACCGTTGGACCCCAGGGTGGCTAGTGTGTTGAAAAAGTTCGCAGTCTTGTTTGATCAACCATCCGGGCTACCTCCACAAAGGGAGACTGATCATGCCATAGTACTTAAACCTCCCAACATTAGGCCCTATAGGTACCTGTGACATCTGGGATACATTTCTAATATAAATATAAACAAAAAGATTTGGTACTCCCAGAGGATAGAGAAGAGTCGGTCCATTGCGGTGTCAATGTCTCTCGATCAGCCTTCCGTATCGAACAAGAAATTTAGTATTGAAAACAAGATAAAGGGGGTTGGATGTCATTCAAGGATTGCATCTAGTAAAGCTTTTACCAGAAGAATGAGATTGAGAAGCTGGTAGGAGAAATGTTAGTGGCGGGAATAATTCAACCCAGCACCAGCCCCTTCGCCAGTCCTGTGTTATTTGTTAAAAAAAAGGACGGTAGCTGGAGGTTCTGTGTCGATTATAGAGCCCTGAATTCCATCACCATACCCGACAAATTTCCCATCCCTACCATTGATGAGTTGCTTGATGAACTAAATGGAGCAACCACCTTTTCTAAACTTGACCTAAAGTCGGGGTATCACCAGATTAGAGTCAATGATAAAGACATACCCAAAACAGCCTTTAGGACACATGAGGGCCACTACGAATTCTTAGTTATGCCTTTCGGCCTTACCAACGCCCCATCCACCTTCCAAGCACTTATGAACACCATTTTCAAACCTTTCCTCAGAAAATTCGTCCTAGTTTTCTTTGATGACATCCTAATTTACAGTCCAGACCTGAACACCCATATCCTTCACCTTACCCAGGCTTTTAAGATTCTGCAGGAACATCAGCTGGTTATTAATCGCAAGAAGTGTCTTTTTGGTCAGGCGAAATTGGAGTATTTAGGCCATTTAGTGTCAGAAAAAGGGGTTGAGGCTGATCCTCAAAAGATCGAGGCAATGGTGGCATGGCCAGTTCCAACTAGTGTGAAAAGCTTAAGGGGATTTTTGGGACTCACCGGTTACTATAGGAGATTCGTACAAGGGTATGGCTCTATCGCCCAGCCCTTAACTCAGCTTCTAAAAAAAGACTCCTTCTGCTGGAATGAAAATGCCCAAAAGGCCTTCGAACAGCTGAAGAAGGCCATGGTTACTGTCTCGGTTCTAGCCACTCCCAATTTTGCTGTTCCTTTTGAGATCCAAACAGATGCCTCAGGGCAGGGTCTTGGGGCAGTGTTGGTCCAACAAACTTGGCCAATCGCATATCTGAGCAAGGCTTTTTCTCCTCAGGCCAAGCAAAAATCAGTTTACGAGCGGGAGCTCAGGGCCATAGTTTTTGCGGTACACAAGTGGAGCCACTATCTATTGGGTAACAAGTTTATAATTAAAACTGACCAAAGGAGGCTTCAGTTTCTTCTGGACCAGCGAATGAAGACACCAGAACAGCAAAAATGGCTATCCAAACTCATGGGATTTACCTTTGAAATCCAGTACTATCCGGGGCATTCTAATAAGGTGGCTGATGCATTATCTCGCAGGGAAGAGGAGTTGGTTTATCAGGCCATTACCAAGGTACAGTTCTCATACTACGAAGACCTCACCTCTGAATCCCAGCTTGATCCTAAGTTGCAAACCATTATCCAAGACTTACTCCTTGACCCAGGTTGCAGACCTCACTATCAGCTACGCCGCGGCTGCCTGCTGTACAAAAACAGGTTAGTTTTGCCCAAATTTTCCAAATTTATTCCTAAGTTACTTGAGGAGTTTCATGCTAGTCCTGGGGGCGGTCATTAGGGGTTCTTTCAAACCTATAAGAAGGTGGCAGGAATTGATTATTGGGAAGGGATCAAACGAGATGTTCAGAATTATGTACAAGCTTGCACCGTTTGCCAAACACAAGTATTCATCCTTGAGACCTGGTGGTCTGCTCCAACCCTTACCTATTCCCAACCAGATCTTTGAGGATATATCCATGGACTTTAAAGGAGGATTGCCAAGATCCAAAGGGTTTGACACAATTCTGGTGGTCGTTGATAGGCTAACCAAATATGGGCATTTTATCTTGTTGTCCCATCCCTTTAATGCTAAGGAAGTGCCTGACATTTTTGTGAAAGAGGTCGTTAAGTTGCATGGGTTCCCACAATCAATAGTTTCTGATCGGGACTGAGTGTTTATGAGTCAGTTTTGGCAGGAGTTATTCAAGGCTGCCGGCACCACTCTTAAGTTCAGTTCCGCATACCATCCGCAGACGGATGGACAGACCGAAGTAGTGAACCGACGTGTTGAAACGTATCTCCAGTGTTTCTGTAGCTCACAGCCGCGACAGTGGCCGAAGTGGCTGCCTTGGGCTGAATTCTGGTACAACACAACATACTACAACTCCACCAAGATGACCCCTTTTAAAGCCCTCTATGGTCGTGACCCACCCATCCTTCTCAAGTATACTGATAGCCTTTCCCCAGTGGAAGATGTTAACAGGCAGCTGATAGGGAGAAATGCCATCCTGAATGACCTTAAAAGCAATTTATCGACGGCCCAAGGTAATATGAAACAGGCTGCTGATGCACACAGGCGGGACATAACATTTCAGGTGGGGGATTTTGTTTACCTAAAGCTACAGCCTTACAAATTTAGGTCCTTGACCAGGAAGATCAATGAGAAATTGAGTCCAAGATTTTTTGGCCCGTTTGAGGTGTTTGCCAAAATTGGCCAAGTGGCCTACAAGTTAGCACTGCCATCTACGGCACGTATCCACCCAGTCTTCCACGTTTCTCAACTCAAAAAGAGTCTACACAGTGTTGTGCCTACTCAACCATTGCCCCCTTTTCTTACTAAAGATTTGGAATTGATAGTGCAGCCCGAAACAGTGCTCTCTTCTCGAACCTTACTCGATGGGACCAGGGAGGTCCTAATCTAATGGAAAGACCTTCCACCCTTTGAAGCCACTTGGGAGCCTTACGAGGTTATTGTCCACCAATTCCCTCAATTCCACCTTGAGGACAAGGTGACACTTCAAGAGAGGGGGGGGGGGCGTATTGTTAGGCCACCCCTTACTAAAAGCTATCAGAGGCAGAGGAGAAGGGTGAAGAGCATGACTAGAAGACATGAGAAGAGCGTGACCAGGCCAAGAGAATTAGTTGGGAATAAGAACACGTGTCATTGTTGGGTTGGTTACCTTGGGAAAATCTCACATGTATATAAATAGGGAGGGGCTGCTCAAAAAGGGCAGAATATATTTTTGTAAAAGGGATTCTTGAGGGAGGCCGCTAACTCCTTGAATTGTTAGCAACTCTATCTGTTGTTTAGTCCTTTAATTTCTTTTCTTTTGCATTACTAATATTGAATCCAAGTGAGTGAATTAATACAAATACTTCTTTGCCTGTTCCATTTTTTGGTTCTGCGTATTGAGATTATTGGTCTGTTGTTTCTTTGTGTTGTTGAACTGTTTGGAGATTGAGGTTTGTATCAGATACAAAACAGCTTTAACTCATGACTGCCAAATCTGTGTCATCTCAAAAAAATAGGCAACTGATAGGAACCCACTCCAATAACTACGCAATTTGGGCTGGGCCATGGGTTTTTCATTGGCTTGGGTAGAACTCACTTTGGAAAACCGGCTTGCCAAGGGAGGTTGTCCAAGCCTTTATAACCCACATGCCCACCATTTTCTCTTTCAATGTGGGATCCTAATAGCAACCAAGATAGTCAACATTAGTTCAAAATACCCTCCTAGTAAGATGGATATGAAAGAACAAAGTATCCTATAAGTTCTTTGAAATAGAGGTCCCAAAAGTATGTTAATAATATCATTTGATCCAACCAAATATTGCTATCATTCACCTTTTCTTAGTTCTTTTGGTAATAAAGGGGTGATGTCTAGTCTTTCCAAGGAATGTGACTATCTAAATCTTTATGTGGGTTTTGACGTGAGAGTGTTCCAAAGGATCATGCTGCTCGGTATGATTGTTGTAGTAATTTGGTTTCTGCCTTCTTTTAACTAAAATTGGTTCAACTGACCTGATGTACCATAAAGCTGGCCTGAAGACAACTTGGCAAGTTTCGATAAGGGATTTTATTATCTGAGCTTCGAAGTGGTGGTGTCGGAATGCAGTTGACTGAATTATTGGTTATCCACTCTTGTAATGACGCTGACTGACAAGAAGCATAGAAGCTTTCATGTGTTTTATGTATAAATATTGTATCAGTGAACCAAATTATAACTTGGCTTATAAATTTAAATCTCTTGAGAGAAAACTGTTTCATTTAATGAAGTATATATTGCTGTGATTTTTCATTTATAACTACCATAGTATGGCATGCCTATTTTGTTATATGATATTGCAAATTTCTGAAAGTAGCCTTAATTGAAATGGGGGATCACTTATGCTCGCACAAGTTGATTGTTAAGATATTTGTTGCCAATTGCTTGATGTTATTTTGATGCAATTGTTATTCATGACTTGCAGAGCTGGAAATCTGGTGGTCCCAAACTTAGGTGCAGAAGTAATTAGTGATGTTAGCTCCTCCTCTGGACCAGTTAAGTTGGAAGATCTGCAAAGAATTTTGAGTAACATTGAACCTGCAGGTATTGTTTTTCTTGCATCTATTCTTTTTAATGTATTTCTACTTTACCTGTAATTGCTCTCAGCTCTAATACATTTGTTATGTGATGAATATGTTGCAGATATTACTGGAGATCCGGATGGAGGTGATAGTTGATACTTCTTTTATATGCTGACTGTTAAGATATCTATAATAAGATAGTAATAGAAGCCAATACACACTTGTTTCTGGTCTTTTTTTATCTATGGTTGTTAACATTTAGGATCTTTGCCATATGCCTATTCTAGGACGAGTTGAAGAGGAATTCTTAATTCTAAAGCTTATGTACACTTTTTCCTCATTACCTTATCTATTTGGTGCAATGCAGGGTTGATGTATATTGGAAACACACATTATAAAATGTTATTGTTCACACGGTGTTCGCTGGTGTTCTCAGCCCTCTGCCCTAGAAGTTAATCTTCTCAATTTACAAAAGGGCATACACCAAAATATTGAATACAATAAAAAGAAATGAAAATTAACTTTTGATACTTCCTTAGAATCTAAGGAATAACATGGTCATTGTCATCATGCTTGTATTCTCACTACCATATATACCAATGTTTATCTAGTGTTTTTTATTTTTATTTTTTACTTGGGAGTTCAAATAATTAAATAGTAAATGATAATGGAGAAGCAGAGATTGTTTGCAATAGAATCGTCGGACTGCCGTAAGATTTTAATGAGTATTCTCTGTTTTCATCATGCTGCGTTTATGATAATTGTTCTTAAAAGGGAGTTGGATCACTTAATCCTAGAAAATTGACTACTCTCTATATGTGAAAAATTGTACTCTGGTGCTTCAGATTTCAGTTAGATGGTAATGGTGTATTTGTGTAGCTGGTAGTATATATATTATCGCTCCTAATCTAGTTCAGCTATGTATATGCTTCTTTCCTTATTTTGGTGCAGGCTTGGGATTAGGGGATATTTTGAAGCCAGATTTGATAATGCCATTGATAGAGACTTTGTCATTGGAACAAAGATTAGCACCATACTTACCTGAGGTATGCCCTATTCTTGTGTTTGTGTTTTACTATGGTTTTACATTGCTGCAAGTTGATATGATTATGATTTGCAGGGTCAATGGAGTCCAGAAGATATACTGGAGTTGCTGCAGAGCCCTCCTTTCCGTCAACAAGTAGATTCATTTACTTATGTGAGTGGTTGGGACCCCCAATTTTTACTCTTCATTTTTGGAAGATTGTAGCTGATTAATGAGGAAAACTGTTTCTTGTTATTTGCAGGTACTTCGAACAGGACAGATAGATTTGTCTCAGTTTGGGGTTGACCCAAGTAAATGTGAGTACGCTGCAATTCTGAAATCTATGGCCTTGTTTGTTTATGCAACCATTTCCATATTTTCATTTTTTTCCTTGAAACATGTATAGTAGCTGTTCGGCATTGTTTTTGTTATTCGTTCTCATGAACATTAAACAAGTAAATTTGATTTTTAATTTTATTCTTTGGAATGAGAAAAGGCAGAGAACACTTTAAAAGTCTTCTATACCATTTCTAATTTTTTTTGTTGAGGAAGATATTTCTGTCTTCCTTTCCCAATTAACACTTCCTCTCTCTTAAACAGAAATTTTCATGAATGTTAAACCTCAATTACTCTCACAAATGATTTTTTCATTAGATTTTATACCAAATTTTGTTTCAGTTTTTTATGTTGATCAAATTAAGATTTTTTTCATTATGTTTTGTTGTAAATCAAGTAATTGAAACTCTATTTTCTTCGTTTCTTTCCTTTAATTCTCTCTTTTAAGATACTCTCTTTTAGACAAATATACCAACTTTTTTTTTTTTCATTTATCCTTTTTAAAATACTGTTTTGAGATAAACATGCCAAACTCATTTTCAAACTCTAGAAATACATAATCAAGTTTATTTCATTATTTTTAACTTTCACAAAAAACACAACGAAAACATAAACAAACAGCCCAATGGTTTGTTATTGTCTTTGTGCTTCGTCATTATCATGCATGTTGAGCTGTTCACTTTTAATAAGTTTTGGCACTGAGGACAAGTCCTTCAGGCTGTTCATTGTGCTACGTAGTTATAGTACATCTTTGTTTACTCTGTATGAGTGTCGTTGAAATTAGAGTGAAAAAACTACTTGGAGAAATGGGCAGAAAAATATATGTTGCACTGTGTGGGCTTTATATGTTCATGAAATGCGACAACTGATGTTGGTTGAAGGAAATTATATGTTGATTTTATAACCAAGTTCTACAGTTGCTTCAGGGTTTTCAACCTTCATTAAGTAACATTAATACGAAAATTACTACTGAATCTGACTGAAAATATGCAGACAAGTTCACTGTTTTGTCATTCCTGGAGGCACTTGAAGATTCCGTTTCCATGGACTCGAGGCAAAGCGACAAGGATTTAATGTCTCAGTCTTGTAACCGCAATGACCCCATGGATGAGAGCAAGTAGGAGTCAAATATATTGCTGTTTATTTTCTTGCTCATTGTTTAATATTAGGGGAAGGGAACTTTAATCTGGTCTTGTATTTTTAACACATGTTTCAATCCAGGAAAACGATAAAAAAAAAAAAATGAGTAAAGTTGTTGGTTCTAATTAGATTCACAAGTGTTGGTTTAATTTAGAGTTATATTTACCCTGTACACATAACAATAAAATTTGTTTTTCGCTAAAATTATTGCACTGAGACAACTTGTTATTGCTTTGGATTCGTTGTATTCGATGAAATGAGTGCGTTTGAAACTTTACAACCATTTGATTTTTGAGGTATTTAGTACAGGTTTAAGAGAATATTTTGACTCAGTGAAGAGTTTTGATTGCCATAGCTCTTATGATGATTGATGAATCAATAAACTAGCCTTACAAACATCTCTCACTAATTCATGTGGCAGTTCGCAATTGGTTTGATCTGACGAAATCTATTGTTGGGTAAGTGGGACCTATGTAAGTTGACAAGTTTATGAGATAAAGTTAGTGAAAAGTGTTGGTATTACTCTTGATGAATGTGTATTTGAGGGGCGCATTAACAAAATAAGGTCAGTTTTGAACCACTGCATTAATGGGTCATTTGAAACCCAGACAAAGTGGGAAACTTAGGGTTTGTTTAATTTGTACTTGGTTCAAAAACTAAAATATGATTATTTTTTTTCAAAAACTAAAATATGATTATTTTTTTTCAAAATATGTTTGATATCATATTTAAGAAAATTGTTTTTTACATTAAAAAGTAAAAACTATAGAAAACTGTGAAAAAGAATTTTGATTGTTTTATGATTTGACGTTGGTTTTTAAGGTTGTGTCCAAAAACTATTTTTGAAAAGAGTGGTTCTATTGACCCATTATTGGGCCAAAGAATCCTTACTTTTTAGTAATTTTTATAATTATATTAAATTATTAAACTAAAATGCCTTCCCTTATTATTTATAAATAATTTGACGCCTCACCTATGTTATAAATTTTAGTTCTTACTTCTTATAAGCTTACTTAAATACCATATGTTAGAAAAGTGAAAGAATTTTAAACCTAAGAGAGAGTTTGATGGAGGAAAACCTTTTGTAGTAAATATATCACTTTACAAGTAATATTATTATTAAAAATAAGTTTTTAGTTGCTTTTTATTCTTTTTTTTTAATTCAAGTTAATTTTTTTTTCCTTCAAATTATCATTAGTTATTCTGACAGCAATAGTTGTTTGTATTGTTTAGGTATATTATGTCAATACGTTAATTTTTTATATGAATTGCTTTTGTTTTTTTAAGTTTTAAGTTTTATGAACTTCAATTTGAAAATCTAAAATTATGTTTTAGGAATAATGATAATGGGTTGCATATAACATTGAGTGAAGACAATTAAACGTTTACTCTTTTAAAATAAAAAAAAGAACTGGAATGAGGGAAGGGTCGTCTCAAAAACATTTGTGACCCTAGGTAAGAGTTACTTTGGGGGTCTTCTAATAATATAAGCATATATTAAAAAAATTATATCAAATTTATTATTCTTGCCTTTTGAGATGTAAAATCACTGGGAGAGGTGGACGACGACTGACAGGCTAACAAGGTCAGGTTGGTAGGGTGTTTTGGAGAGCAAATGTTGGAGAAGCGATGGGTGGTGAAATGAGTGATTTCTAATGCCAGGATTGACCGAAAAAGGCTTGAGAAGTCATGGCCCAAAAGGTATTGGTGGCCGGCGATTGGCAGAGTAAACGGATGAGGTATGATAGGGGTTTTGGTGAGAGGGCTGAGGGGAGGAAGATGGTGGTGTCGGGGAAGGTCAATAACGCTAGGTACATGCCGAAAAGGTTGGAAATGGCTGTCACGGGCGGTGGAGTTAGGTTGCAAGATTCATCAAAAATTGACCAAATCGAGGGCTATCAAAGCTGGGAAAACACTTGGGAAATGATAAAGTGATGATTCTACTCGATTTTGGTGAGAAAATCGATTGAAAACAGCTCCAAACGGTTGGCGGCAAAAGAGAGGTGGAGATGATTTATGTGAATGTCGAATTTTGGGATTGAATTGGGGGTGAGTAATTTGATACATATAAATTACCATTTTAGCCTTTCACTGTTAAAAGAAAATCAATGTATTAATTTAGGAGCGTAAATTGAAATATATGAAACTAGAGGTAAAAACTTACTATTTTGTCAAACTTTAGGTAGGAATATATGTAAAAAGTTTATAATAAATTTGGGTCTTTTTTGCTTTTTTTTTTTGGGGACTCTTGGGTAGACCTAGATGAAAAATTATACACTATTTTTATTTTTGTAATATATTTAAAAAAAATTAGACTCTTTTTTACCCTTTTTTTTTGGGGGGGTGGGCCTAGGTAGGTGTCTCATCTGCCTACCCCTTGAGCCGACCCTGAATGAGGGGTATTAATGAAATTTGTGGGTGTCTATTTTTAAAGTTCGAAAATGAGTCAAGGCATTTTTGTTTTAAAATAGAATTATTAAAATGAAAAAAGGAAACATGTTGGGTATGATTATCTGAAAGTGTCTTCTAACAAATAGTTTAAACAAATATAAGTAATGTTAAATAATAATTTTGGTATTTAATCTGCTCAAAATCTCCTTTAATTGGGTATCATTTTGTTTTTAATTTGAATTTTAAAGAGTAAAACAATTTTATCCTGGTGATCATAATGATTTTGTGAAATGTGACGCATGAATGAGATACATGTGCTTATAAGTTAAAGAAAGTATTAAAAATTGGAGAGAGAAAAAGTTGCATGTTTATGTCATTTTTTATTTGTTTTGTGTCACAGCCAGTGAATAATTCTTCATTTTTTTTCTTAAACACTTATCAGTTTATGTACAACTTAATTAACACTTGTAGTCTTAAACAGTTATCGGTTTACGTACACCTTAATTAACCCTTGTAGGAACATCCTACCATTATAATCATCTACTTTAATAGTGTGAGTAGGAGGATAGAATAATTATACACATACAAACTATTTCTTACAAACCAATGTGACAACCCTCCATGTTTGACATATCATCCTTTTTTAATTGTTTAGTTTATCTCTAAATCAAATTCACTCAATCACTTTAAAACACCTCAGTTTGTATAGATGAATTTGTATGAAAAGTTTGAATATATAGTATTTTTCAACATGTGAAATTCTCTAGAATGTAAATAGTTTGAATTTCAGTCAATTAAATGAAGCAACATAGAAAATCTGGAACAAAAATAAGTAACCTAAAAATTTTTGGCAACATCTCCCCTGCAATATAGACATTCTCCAAATCTACAACTTATAAAAACTTGTAATAAAAAAAATTCACCTAATCATAATAAAACACTTTATAGGACCTCTAGTCCATCCACAATTAATTAACCACATCGATTAACAACCAAATAGTGCATCAAACACTCATCAACTACTATAACCAATGGTCGATATAGCGTTAATTACAACATACAAATGATACGCTAACCTAAGAATTTACACCAATATCTAGGCCAATTAGAGCCAACCATCTATTTATATATAAATAGCTAAATAAAAATAGTGGTTTCCAAGAATATATATAATGTCCAAAAATTAAACACAAGTTTCATATACCGACTACTTTTTAACCCTTTATTAAACCGAAACTTAAAAAACAGGGTGAGAGACTAGCCTCTAAGAATTATAGTATAGTAAATAATATCCAAATAAAGATTTGTAAATGCATAATCATTTAGAAAACTATGTTTTCCAATCGTAATACTCTCTGGCAGAATTGCTCGTTTTGCAACTGGGTTTCTTGAAGCAACCTTCTCAACTCTTCAAGCTCTATATCTCTTAACTCTCTCATAGTAGCACTATTGGAATGTGAACATTTTTTGGTAATTGATAAGAAAAGACAATCAAGAAGAAAAGGCAAACAAGAAGAAAAAGGAATTTAAGTTTTAGGCAAATTTCTAGTTTAGGAATTTGTAATTAAGAATAATTATTTTCCTTTTCTATTGTGAGATGTATTAGGAAAGAATAATTGATTTAGGACTTATTTAAGTTGAAATAGAAGAATGATATTTAAATTAGAGGAGTTCTATTAAGAAAATGAATATGAATCCTAGTAGAATAAGAATGTCCTATTTTACCTATAAATAGGAGAGTTAGAGTCAATACAAGGTTATGAGAGAAGGAATAAAAGAAAGAGAGAATGTGAGGATACAAGGGGTTTTGGTGTAAGGATACTACAGGTATCGAGTAAATACCAAGATGTATTAAACATTATAGGAGCGAGATGTCCGCCTAAGTAAAGGTACTAGGTTGATGGTGTGATGAAACACTTATATCATATTCAATTATTATAGTGAAAACCCTCTCATCCGTGGATGTAGGCAAGTTATTCCAAACCACGTAAAATATCGTGTGCCTTTGTATGTGATATTTGTGCTGTTCTTTATTTTATTTTTTACTCCTTTGATATTCAACATGGTATCAGAGCATATTCAGATTTCCAACATGGTATCAAAGCTTATTTTATTAAGGGACTTGTGGAAGATGAAACATTAGAGCCAAACTATCCTAGACCTGACTCACGCTAAGCGCCAGAAGGGAGTGGTAGGCAGGGTGGCCATGACGACAAAGGTGTCATCAGATTTGGGTGGGAGAGAGTGTCACGCTAAGCGCCAGAAGCAAAAGAAGGTAGGTAGGGTGGTCAACTCCAAAATTCTCACATCGGGTAGGAATGAGGTTGTTGACAAGATGAACTTGAGGAAGAAAAGAAGAGACTACAACACAAGTTGGAGAGAAGAAGCCAACAGTGGGCTAAAGAAGAAGAAGCCAATAGTAGGCTAAAGAAGAAACCAATAGTTGGTTGAAGAATAAGCCAACACTAAGGGTGGAAGGTTGAAGTTGTAGAAGAAATGAGAAGTAAGAGAATGAAGAACAAACTTAGAAGATGAATTACCAAAAAGGTTCAAGGAAGAGTGTTAGAATGTGAACACTTTTTGGTAATTGATGAAGAAAAGGCAAGCAAAAGAAAAGACAAACAAGAAGAAAAAGGAATTTAAGTTTTAGGCAAATTTCTAGTTTAGGAATTTGTAACTAAGAATCATTGTTTTCCTTTTCTATTGTGAGATGTATTAAGAAAGAAGAATTGGTTTAAGACTTTATTTAAGTTAAAATAGGATAATGATTTAAATTAGAAGAGTTCTATTAGAAAAAGGAATATGAATTCTAGTAGAATAAGAATGTCCTATTTTACCTATAAATAGGGGAGTTAGAGCCAATTCAAGGTTATGAGAGAAAGAATAAGAGAAAGAGAGAATGTGAGGATACAAGGGGTTTTGATGTAAGGATACTATATGTATCGAGTAAATACCAAGAGGTATTAAACACCATAGGAACGGGATGCCCACCTAAGTAAAGGTACTAAGTTAATAGTGTGATGAAACACTTGTATCGTATTCATATTATTATAGTGAAAACCCTCTCATCTGTGGATGTAAGCAAGTTATGCCGAACCACGTAAAATATTGTGTGCCTTTGTATGTAATATTTGTGTTGTTCTTTATTTTATTTTTTACTCCTCCGATTTTTAACATGGTATCAGAGTAGATTCAGATTTCCAATAGGCACAAGTCTCATTTTCTGAGTAGATATAGATTACTTGTATAAAAGGCTGCATCTTTAACCAAATTAATTATGAACTAACACGGGATACAACATAAGCTTCTCAATCAAGCTAGCCATGCTAGAATACTCCCAAAAAGAATATTATAAAACTGTTAAATTACCTAATCCATGTAACGTTTCAGCAGATTTGGAATATCAGATTTGGCTTTCACTCCTCCAAATGGTGATCCTATCAGAGTTTTTCCACTAAGAATGAGATCCAAAGAGTTAAGGCCCAACTGTGAATCTGGCTTGTCAAATCCCAACACTATTGTCTTTCCATAACCATAAAGTTAAACCAGAAACACAACATAGATTATAACCAAGGACTTACTGATAAATGCCCACTAAGGACAGGAACCCACAAAAGGATTCTAAAAAAGTGACCACAAAGGTTTCTTGGACTTTTCGTTGTATTTCTCCAAAAAAGCTCAATTACATTGTGAACAGTGCCCTAAAATAGACGCACAAAAACCCTACCTGAAATCCTACACTTTTTCCAATCCTGACAACCCTAAGGACAAATGTCTTTACTTTGATCCTCCTCAGTACACGTGTCCCTTTCTAGAACATTAAAACAAAAGTAAAACATTTACATTTATTTTCTAAGTCTTCTTAGCTTAACCCGTATCTCCTTGCTACTTAAAGCACGACCTATCTTGTTCAAGCTCGCTTCACGATCTCATTACCCAGCCCACTTGATTTGTTATGTAGATCACTTTGCTTTCAGGTTGCTGTTGACGATTGTAGCAATGCTCCTGCATCAGGTGATTAGTTGGAAAATGCAACTGGCAAACCGTAATCATTGTTGCCTCCTGAAAATGCTGCAATTGGTGGTGTCAGTTGGTTATTCAGAAAAGTCGTGTAGGATCTTTGGAGGAGTAGCAACAGTGTGGCTGCTACATTTTCCATAGTTCTCAAGTGAAGTAATCTATTTGTGCAGTGCAACAGTAGCAAATAAATGCAGTTTGGGTTCTATTAGAGGGGTTTAGAGTTGCAGCTTTGACCATGGCTGTAGGGGTGTATGTTTTGTAGAAGAGTGTTAGTGGTATGGCAGAGTGTGTGGTCCATGCAGGTTGACAGAGAATATGCCTTTTTTTTTGGGGGGCGGGGGGAAGGGTGTAATGACTAATGACTTCTTTCTACTAATATGCTCATAAAATATACTTAATAAAATACATATATATATTGACTAAAAAGTAGTTGGGCCAAAATTTTTCTTTACTTAATGTATACATTCTTTACATAGTACAAAAATAACATATACAAAAACTATCAAAATGGTGGACAGTGTAGCCATGTCTCTCCTCTTCGCTTGCCGATGTCCATCCGACCGCATCCTCACCTATTTCCTGCAAAAACATAGAAAGCAACAAGGTGAGCACAAAAATGCTCAGTAAGTAAATCCTCAACTTCGCTATCCCCGTGCATCACTCTTTAATTCTTTCCTTACTCTACTATTTTTCTTCCTCTGTTTCTTACTCTCACTGTTATTTTCTTTCTTTCTACTTCTTTCTATTCTTTCTTTCTTATTCTTTCTATTCTTCCTAACCATGATGAAATTCATAGAAATATAAATGAATAAAATGCATAAGCAATAATGCAAAAAAAAATTTTTCTTTCTTATTTCTATTTTCTTGTTCTATTTCTTTTCTTTTCTTTTCTTATTCTTTGCCGATCGGTCTCGGTTAATGTATGGATTTGGAACCTTGGCCGTGTGAGTGAGTACAGTCCTCATCTACATGCACTCTTGCGGACCGTACGAAAGCTTCTTTCTTCTTTCTTCTTAGGCCACTCAATTAAGGTGGCATGCATGTAGGAAATTTTTCTTGGTACAACCCTCATCCACATACACTCTTACGGGCCGTATAATTTTTCTTCTTCTTATGCCACTCAATTATGGTGGCGTATATGTGGGAAATTCTTCTTAACACTCACGGTTCCCCATCACATCAACCTATCCTTTACTTTTCTTTTAACACTCTTTAATCCTTTAATGCTTATTCTTCCTTTCTCTGTATTCTTAGGGTGGTTTATTCTTTCTTTCTTTATTCTTCATTCTTCATTCTTTATTCTTTATTCTTTCTTAAATTTCTACACATACCCAATTATATGCATATGGATGGCTCATGCTTAAAATTTCTTATTTAATGCACAAATGCAATGTTGCATCAAAGATAGTCATTCTGTATAGGTCTTATTCAAGAAGCCATAACTTGAGTTATACATATCGGATTGCTACGATTTTTGTCTCGTTTTAAAGCTTAGAGACAGGGCTATAACTTTTATGTTCTTAACCCAGTTCAATCTGTAAGATGCCCAAAAATCACTTAGAAAGTCACGGCTGTGACAGGGCAGTTTTCACTTAGGCATTTCATCAAACATTAGTTGTGCATAATCAAACCCTAATTCATTTATCATTCTATTTATTTCTCAAACCATCCAAAATGAGAGAAAAACTCTCTTGTAGCATCACATACCCACATGACAAACACACTCCAAAAAAATTTCTCCAATTCTTCCAATTTCAACCCATCATCAAATCATCACATATACTTCTCATATTCAAATATATCCAACAATAAGCATTATTCATCATCAATCTCATCTCAATTTCTCAATAATCACAAAATATGCATATTTAAAATAAATCTCTACTCACTTGAATTCTTAAATTTTAGCTTGAGTTGGATTTTGAGTGGAATTTACTTACCTTATGCTTGAGTAGTCTCTCCTAAGCTCTCTACTCTTGTTGGATTCAAATCTTCTCTTAACCCTAAGCATAAACTTCATAAGAACTCAACTTTTACACAAATAAAACATGAATAAAGAGCATGAATCCTTACCTTTTGATGCCTTGAATCAAAACCCTATGAAAATCTACTCAAAAGCCCTCAAATTCCTTGGAAAAGTAAATGAAAATTTGAGAGAAAAAGGAGGAGGAGTGTGGGGGTGGTATGAACGAAATAAGGGTTTCAAACCCTTAACATTTTAGTTTATAAACTCACTTTCCCATTTTGCCCTTACTCTTTCCTAGAAATTCCATCTTTGTCCCTGAGTCAATTACCAAAATGCCTTCACTTTTATTGAATTCTCTATGATTTTCTATCTCTTTTCACTCCCCACAAAATCAACTAGTTTTGAGTGAGAAGACTATTTTACCCTTAATGCAAGTTTAAGGCATTTTCTTCATATTCTCTTAAAATAATTCTAACAAAATTTAACTAAGGGCTATACAACATAATTTAAATCATGTACCTCAATGTTTGGGTGTTACAGGTGGGGGGAGAGATAAAAATGGTGGAAAGATGGTAGATATGGTAAAAGGTTTATAATGCATGTTCTTTACACTAATTAGGGTAGAAATTGTACCTTTTTTAGCTTTACAACCTTTGAAGCTTCAAAGGAGTTCCAAGGTCTTCAAAAGAGCATGAAAATCCTCTAAATGTGATCAACCCAAATAGTGTGAGAGAGAGAGAGAGCCAAGACAATGAGTTTGAGTGAGATAAACAATCTTGCAAAAATTGCGTTAAAATGAGATTTCTAAACATTTATATACTTGGACCAATACAAACAATTTCAAATTGTTATTAACTCTTTAATACAATTTCATTATTGTTCCTAGGTTCTTGAAACAATTTCAATTTAATAGTAAGTCTTTGGTTTAAACAAATTTATAACAAAGGCATATAACTTAATCCCATTTTATATATTAGCCCATTATTGAATGTAATCCAATAGTGACCAAATGTCCTTATTGCCCTTGGTAAATGCTAGCTTTCCATGAATAATCATTTCTCACTAATACATGTAGATGCAAAAAATCTACCTTTACCAAAATAGGGTCTGATCCCGTGAGGTTGTGCCACTAGCAATCCGCTGTACCTGCACACGCAAGAAAGCAAGCGTGAAGCGAACAAGAAACACCGAGGTGGTGTTTGCCGTAGGCACTCCGACGCTCAAGTCAGCAAGGCCGAGTGAGTCTAATTTAGTGAGGGTTAGGGAGAGAGAAAGTTACCAGAAGCCTAGTCGGAGACTATAACTACGACAGTGATGCAAAATTCTCGAGAGTGAGAACTACGGGGTCTGAAGGTGTAATGTCTATATCCTCTATAAGAGGGTTGTCTCTGTTTAAATATCGACTATAGGATCTTCGAATCTTGGTAGGACTGAGAGTCCTTACAGTTGAGGTTTCATGAAAAAGGAAAACCTTTGGCTCCTTTACCTCAGTAGAAGAGGGAGTCTCAACGGGTCTAAGACACGAATCTTAGACGAATTAGGGTAATGATAGACCTCTTCGATAGCGTTCAGATAGTATCGGGGTAAGTAGGTGACCTTGGGCTCCAATTAGATCCTAAGTTCAGAAGGTGGTCTAGGATCAAAGGGCCCGGGCCTAGATAAACAGGCGGTGAGGCCTAAACAAATTAGGCCTTTATTGGGTCCAACTAGTGAGAACCTAGGTAGGTGTATCGAACGGACCTGATATGCAAACTCTATTGCAGGCCCAATAAGAATTGGGCCCTAGTCTCAAGCTTTGTTGAAAGTCTTTGTCTTTGGGCCTATTTGGACCGAGGACATTTTTTGGCCCTAACAATACATAAATTCGGATGCATACGTTTACATCCAAACATCGTTAACCTTTTAACGATATGTATTACTCTCTCCTAGTATTTTTTTTTTTTTTTTATATGTGACCACTTAGGTTCATTGTGACCTAGCCGTGGGTAGACTTGGCAAAACGGGTCCACACCCGCAGGTTGGCCAGTACCCGGATAAAAAATATAAGGTACGGGTCTAAAATATTATACCCATTTTTTTAGACCCATACCCGGCCCAGCCCGTATAACTGACGGGTTATACGGGTGAACCTGCGGGCACCTGTGGGTACCCGTTTTTCCAAATCTGAAATGAATCCCTAATTTTATCACGCGCGCCTCTCATTCTCACTCTCAGTCTCACGACCGCATCTCATCTCTTAACTCTCAGTAACTCAAGTCTCTCACGCCTCTCAATCTCTCATCACTTTATCAGTCAACTGAGTACTCCCGCCGTCACTCATCCTCATCAGCTCATCTCCTCTCTTTGATGTCGTCGGCTGGTAAACAATTTGAATGCTGCAAGGAATAAACAGCTTTACTTTTTATGCATTTCTCTCTTCGCAATGTATTATAACTTTAGCCATATGGGTTTTGTCTTTTTCCTTTTTTATTTTTTGAAATATTTGGGATTTTAAAGTTCTTGGATTGTTAAGGATTAATATACAAATGGGTTGTGTTATCTTCAAGTTTTCTTATTTGGGTATTTCTTGATTTTCTCCGTATTTTTTTCTAGGTGTTCATTTAGTGTAAGGTTATGGGTGGATTAGATTATGTTTAATACTTGTGAACTTGTGTGTGATTCCATGTTGATATGTTCTGAAATATGGTGACTGGATATGGCAATTTTTTTCAATAATGCTTGAAATAAGAGAGAAGATTTAGAGTTTTTAACTGTTGTTATTGTCTATCATGTTATTTCTGGATTTTGTTCATTCTTTCTTAATCCGAGTGTTGTTAGTGAATTTCTGTAATGTTGTATATACATATGCTGGGATATCAGTTCTTTCCTTCTATGTGATATTTGTTAGTAATTAACTTTTAAGTTTTGTTTAAAGTGAGTCTAATTCCTCTTTTACGATTATATTTTTATTTCCATTAGTCCAGTTTTATTACCTTTTTGGACTAAAATAAATTGTGTTTAGGATTTCTTCTCTACCGACATTCTAATTTCTAGCTTGTATGCATAATCATCCAATAGACTAGTCTTGGTGTTGTTCCCTTATTTGTCTTTTCCTCTGTTCTGTATCAAACAAACTGATTTTTGGACTGAAGTTTCTACTTTGATATTGTAATATATGAATTAGTGTTTGATATAGAATGAGACATGGAGAAGTGAACAGTAGTAATTGAAGGCACTAACACTTCGTGGGGTCCAATATAACATGATTCCTAAGAAAAATGTTGGAATGTTTATGTATCTAAATTAAGTCAAAATTGAATTGAATTTAGAGTAGTTGATTTAGGGGGTGTAAATGTAAAAAATTAAAATTGCAGGAATTTTGGGGGTGTAACTATCATAATTGAAAACTGTTAGGGGTGAAAGAAAAGCTAAAATCTAGAGAGAGAAAAAATGGGTCCACCAGCGGGTCTAACCGTACCTGTATAGGGTAAGGCACGGGTCCAATATTTTGGACCCGTACCCGGCCCACCCACCAGTTTTGCTAGGTCTAGCTATGGGCCCAATATCATATTACGATATATTTTGTCAAAACTTTTTATGATTGAAACTCCCACCGGTCATGGTAGGCATCTAGCAATGCTCCATAACCTTAAGCCACAATGAAATTAAAATCCAATAAACCTTTTTCAATCGTATGTTCCATATAGTAAAATCCTCCGTCGTCTAATCCCGATTAAGAATGAGTTCATAGTACGTCAAAAGCCTTAACTTAATCTATAATTGAATCGTTAATCAATACAATTGAACATGTCATCATGAAACTATTTTACATGTGACATTTTATACTCTGGCCAGAGATTTCTTTTTTCCAGTTTCTATTGACATTCAATTGGGAACTCGAGATCAAACTATTTTAAGTCAATGGATTCTATCTTGACCATGACTTGTCCTCACACATGAATAACATATGACCAAACCGGCTTCTTGCACAAAATATAACTAGTCTCATGCTTATACACCAAATGAACTGTATGCATCTTATGTCAAATCCAACCATGAAGTCTCAAAGTCTAAGGATCAATGGTACACTAGTACAATTCTAAGATGTATCGGTGACCACATTTCAAATGTCCATATGTATCATCGTAATCGGTCATATTCCAAATGTCCATGTCTACTAGTATGTAATGTCATTGTCCAACTAACATTACTTACGTAGGGAATGCTGTAATGATTTGATCTTCTGATGACCTGTATCATCCAAATATTTCACATGCAATATATATAAGCAATAAATTAACATGTGAAATAAGAATACTTTCTTTTATTAATAAAATATTTACAATGCATCATGTCCTGAAACCGATAACACAATTGATTCCTAGGGCATACACTAACACAGTTTATGCTTCTTTACTTCTCCCAAGTGTGTTTTGGAGGTATTTGAGTGCTGGCAAAGGCTTGCGGCTACAAGAATCTACACTTTGCAGGTTATGCAGCTTATGGGAGAATGCTAATTATGCTAATTGTTGGGAAGACTGTGCAGTATGTGCTGGTTTTGTTGTTCTAAAGAGACTTCTTCAACTTGTTTTCTACTGCTGGGAGATTTATAGAATTAGCATGTAGCAGTTTGTACAGATGCTGGGATATTGTTGCAGATCTTGCAGCTTGATTGGTTTGTGCTTATGTTGATTTTGTGTATAAGGATTGTATATCCTTGATGCTATTGGCTCTTTTTGTTTTTCGATTTCTTGGGCATGTCCAAGATTTTCGGCTCTAAAGGGAAGTCCCCTTCTTAGGTTGTAATTCTTTTTTATAATTACTGGTTTACCAAAAAAAAAAAAAAAAATTGAACAGTACATGGTACCATTGAACCAGAACTTACTCGACAAGGTAGGTTCCAAGGTAGGAAATAGGAATTGATACTTTTCAAGTATGTTCCAGTTCCTAGTTCTCAACCAGGGTATCCGAACCCACTCACCCCTAGTTAGATGGGCACCATAAATACAATCTATTTATCACATGGTTGAGTAGTTTGACCTACATTATATAGTAGTTTCTAGATCCACTACCCATAGCTTAATATAGGAACAAAAAGTTACATTGAGGAATTGAAATACAAACCCATAAATTACATTGCATTATCATTTAGCCTTACATAAGCATTTAGGTTGCCACTTAAAATATGTTTCAACATAAACTTGTTATATTGCATCTTGCATTTTTACCCCTTCATTATGTGTAGTGTTATTTTGGCTTTAATCTCTACATTTAATATCTTTCAGAAGACAGCAACACACGATTGCGATATTCTCCCAAAGCCCATATGGGAAAGATATTTCTATAAGCTGAATAACTTATCATACAATTCTTGTTGAAGACTCCGATGATTTCCTATCAAAATATAAAGAAGAGTGAACACATTAATTTCTTTGAAATTAAGAATATGTTTCATTTTATAAAGTCATTTATTTCTATATTACAAACTAGTCAATGCATAGTGAAATAAAGCATGGCGTCTACTTTGTTATTAGTATCAATTTACATAAAGGAAACTTGCACCTCAACAGTAAAGTGTCTTAGTTACCTGTTGTGGGAAATCTCCATTTTCCATTTGTGAATTAATTAGCACCTTAGCTGCACGATGCAATGGAGCTGGATCTCTATGGGCCTAATCCACAAAGAATAACCTTCTTCAATTTTGAATAAGTGATTGTGTTTATTTTGTATAATAAAGCAAAAGCATATATTATTTATATGTACCTGGCCAGCTTCAATGAGAGCTAACATTGCCCATGCAGTGTTTACTATATGTGGTTTGTTTCCTTCAAGATTTGTGTATTCCTGTTTATAAGAAAACAATTAAAATAACATATATATTACAGAATAAATAAAGAAATAGAGAAAAGGGTAGATTTACCTTGGTTTGGCTTGAAAGATAGCTCTCTCCCCAACCACCCGAAGGTAGTTGTTTTAATAGTAAAAACTCACAAGCTTTTCTGATACAATGGCTACTTTCATATGTCTTTCCACTACTCACCAACCCTTTTATCCCAAACCATGTTCCATAACTGAAGCACACTCCCCACGACCCATACCTATTTTTATTCATTTCACAAAAGTCTTTTAATCATATACTTCTAATTACATAGTTAATATTATAGAATATAATATATTGATAATATCAATATAGTAGAAATTGTTAATCAATCATGGTGATGGTTCTTGATGAATCATGAAACTAAAAATTGGATAAAAAGAAAACTATCATCTGTAAAGTTACATTGACCAATTTTAATCAAACAATCTTTCTATATTAGCATGGCGAGATAGAAAACTGCCTCATATAAGCATATTTTATACCCTTAAAGAAAATTTGTCAACAATTTTTTCTTTAAAAAAACAAAAAATTGAAGCTGGGAATTAACTAATAAATAGTTTACCATGAACCATCTACTAGTTGTATGCTCTCAATGAACTCGACTGCCTTTGCAATAGATATTTGTATTTCTTTAGTCCGATGGCCTGGATACTTTTTCATGAATGACTTTAGACCTTGAATTGCTGCTGATGTGCATTCCACATACCTGTATATGTGTTAAGTTTGAACTAATTATTTGAATCACCATTAAATTATACGATTCTTATTGATAAATTTATCGAGTTATATGATCTTACTGATAATCTATCATAATATCGCCAAATATTTCAGCCGGATTCATGATCTGAAATAGAGGCATATATATTTTACTGTGGTTAGAACTTTAAATAATTTAATTTGAGGAATCCAAGGAGAGATGAATATTTATGAATTACATACCTCCAACCATGCATAAGATCTGGTGAGTTCATATGACGCAAAACCTCCATTCTTGTTCTGTAATATAATTCATACAATATTTTATTCGATAGTCTCTTGTATAATTAAATCAATTCATTTGCATGCTTAATTGAGTGATACCTGTAAGGATAAAATAACATTAACAGCTTCGTATAATTGAGTTGCTGGTATTGCTTCTCCCACAATATCATATGACATTTGTGACAATAAAATTGCTGCCTATATAATAGGATTAGTTTAAAACTTAATTTAGATAAATGAATTAAAAAATATACAATTAAGAAGTAATTGAGAATTGGAGTACCTTTAATCCTTCAGCAGTACAATCGGATACAGGCCAACCATTATCTGGGGTAGAGAAAGGCCATCCTCCCTTGGAAATGTGGCGATACCAAGAACTTAGATCACCAGAGCTGTCTGCTGGGACCTAATTTAAATTGAAAATAGATTAGTTTTCAAATGAAGTATAAAGAAACAAAGGTGAATTTCTAATATCCAAATTGATCTCATACTTGAGTGTTTTTGATGAAATAGTGTGCTTTCTTAAGCATGGAGGAAGCGACATATTCTGAATCAACAAGATTAGTAGAAAGGATGGCTTGAACAGCAAAAGCAACATCCCAGAATTGAGATCCATTGTAACCTTGCATTTTCATTCCATCTTCAGCTATCCAAAGATAGTCTTTAATTCTTGGAAGGTGAAGCTTAAATGGTTGAGAATTAGGGTCCTCCACCCAACAACACACCATGTTGAGTATTTTACTAACAGGACCAAGGCATATATATTGAGTGTTTTCATCTTCATGGTGGATGTGTTTCATTACTGTCTTGAGAGCAGCTTCTCTCATCACCTTACGCAAAGGCCATTTCATTAGAAGAGGTTCCACAAACTTGTCAATGCAACCCCACATTATGTCTTGTATCATTGGGTGAGGGTAGTAAAGGTCCTCCTAATAAATAGTCAATGCAAAAACTTCAATTAATAATAAGTCCAAGTACAAACAAAATTAATTAAGAAATATAATTGAGATAGAGACAAAAGACAAAGAAAGAATTAAAGAATACCTGGGCACATTGATTCCTGGCATGGTCCCAATCAACATAGTGATAAGGAAAAGTGTAAAGCTCTTTCCTAAGAGAAACAATAAGAGAGTTAATTGGTCCCACAAATCTTTTGCCATACAAATATGACATTGGCAAATATACCATGCGACTGTGACACCACATCCGTCCTGCATTTCCATTACTATCATCAAATTTATATTAAATCTATTATAAATTAAATTAATACACTTTATTTTTTTTTAATAGAAAATAAAGAGAAATAGAGAATTGAAACCTGGATGAATGGGAAGAAAGTGAGGGAGAAGCCACATCTCAGGAAGTAGAGGATTATTGCCACTCCACTCGTATACACCAAGTATCTGCAATACATTTTATTCCTTTTAGCTAGAGTTATATGCATTCATAATTTAATTGATTCCATTAATTATTTACTCAAATTATGATAAAAAAAAAAAATACTATAATTGAGGAGATTCAACACCCATTTATTAAAGAAATTAATTATAGTAATACTGTATAATGACGAGAAAAAAAACAATTAAACATACCGAAAGCCACATCTTTCCCCAAGATGGTATGGACGTGACTCCACCACGATCAATGATCCATTTTCGTGCGTTCTCTACGGCGCCATCTCCACCGTCCATTTCCTCTCCAAGTAATCTCAAAGCCACATAGGAGAGCGCTGTACAAAACATTGTGCTGCATCCTTCTATGTGTAATCCCCAACCCCCATCTTTGTTCTACAATATGGTTATTATTATTGTTAAATTTAGAAATAGTGATATAATATTTTTCGGTATTGATTTAACTTCTTACTCATAATAGAATGTCAAACATCAAATTTATAACAATAAATTTGAAATTCACAACAATATATTAAAATATAAAAGACCATATGTTAAATTATATATAACTTGTTTATTAAATATCAAGGGTTAAGTATACTCAGTTATAGTATAATTTTTAATTAAAATGAACGAACAAGAATGAAAGGTTTAAACTAATATAAATTAATCAAAACATTTCTGTATTTAGGTCATTTGTTAATGGTCCTTCATACATAGTTAATCTCAATGACAGAGCCAGCACCAACACCAACCCTGAAAATTAAAAAAAGGAAAAAACTCATAATTTTTATAAATCTCTTATTATATTAGAAATTCTATTCTAAATGGTTTTTAATTTAGTTTATCTTTAGGAAATATTAAAACACGTCAAAAAAATTTGTAACTATATTGAATAAAAATATTATCAATAGTGATAATGTTTTAATATTTATCATTATACATTGAAAATTATAAATTATATCATTTTTTTTTTTTTTTAATTTGCCCATCTTCACTTGAATTCCTGGCTCTGCCACTTATTCATCTCATAGCATTCGTTTTATTCTTATTTATTTATTTTTCTATATGAATTTATTATTTATCATATAGATTGTATCGACAGAAACTATATGGTATAATCATGGGTTCAAATCTAAATTGGTTCTAGTATTCTAGATGATATTACTATCTTTAGGCATGAAATAAGGGAGAACAACATTTTCTCACCCAAGGTTGGCCAAATGACACTTTCTCACCCTTCAAGTTTCAAAATGACACTTTCTCACCCTTCGTTAGGTTCTGTTATGTTTCCCGTTAATATTTTACTGATAAAACAAAAATACCTTTCAACAAAATGACTTTATAAAATTTTTATTATTTTTTATTTAGCCAAAAAATCAAAAAAGAAAAAATAGTTAACCCCACCTAAAAAGTTAAGAGTAATGCTATGGAATTGTTTAAAGTTAAATGACCTTAATATTCATTTATTTATAATGTCATCTATATCTCATCACTATTATTCAATAATCTACTAAATTTATAATGTTTTTCATTTTTACCAATTAACATAAAAAATCAATATTCCTAATTAATTAAATAAACAAAGGAAAAAAAAATATTTACACTTGAACTAATAAATAATCGAGTAAAGACTTTGACTTAACTAAATTTTAATTTATAATAAACTAATAAGAAAGAAACTATTTAAAGATATTTTCGTTTTTTCAGTCAAATATTAACAGTAAATACTAACAAAACTTGACAAATGGTGAAAAAGTGTCATTTTGAAACTTGACGAGTGAGAAAATGTCGTTTCGCCAAACTTTGGGTGGGAAAATGTCGTTCTCCCCATTAAATAATTAGGTTGGAATTAACCCCAATGACATAATTGGACAATATATATTACTAAAGCTATAATTCTCCATTATAATATAAATTTTATTATATATATAATTTGAGTGAAAGAAAAAAAAAAAAAATACCTGATGATTATATAGATAACGAAGCATCTCTTTTCGGTATTCCAGATGTAGTATTGTATTCAAGGCTCCCGTAACAAATAAGCCAATCACCTAAACAATATAAATAAATAAAACTAATTTATCACCTCGTGCATGATAAAACTTGTAGTTAAATATTTAAATAATGTGCCATAAAAGATTTGGAAGATCACTGTTCATTCTTATAAGCAAGCTCATCATATTCTCTGATTATTTTTTGTACCAAATAATAACTTCACTTAATAAACCCTGTCGGTTCATTGAAAATTGGTTCTCTTACAAGCAACTTAGCCAAGTGTAACTATCTCATTTAGATCCATGGCCAATAGAAAACATTTTTTATGATTAAATTAGATTTATTATTTAACATATCTTGAGCAAGTTTACGACAAATGATGGATAAATTAATTCAACTATAAATAATATTCATGCATGCAGTTAAATATTTGAAAGTCTACAATAATTAAGTTTTCAATTTAAAAAAATCAAAGAAAAGATAAATATACTAAGTTTGTGACTGTGACAATATAGGGACCATTTTGTGAAAAGGAAAATAATCTAATTTATTATTTCTTATTTTATTTTGAGTAAACAACATATTCCCACCCAAAGTTTGACGAAATCCTAAGTTGGTACCCCAGGTTACATTTATTCCAAATTCTCACCCTTAAAGTGATCAAAAAATGTTTGATGTAACGATAAAGGGGTAAATTGGTCATTTTACATGGGAGGTGCACATTAGCAGACCGTCACCTCTAACACTCCTCTAGCGCATGTTAGTAGACGGCATCCCCGACGTTTTTTGCCCTTTTTTCAACAATTCTTCCACCCAAAATCACCCTTGTCACTACCATTTGAACCCTCATCCTCCCCTCTACAAAACCATACCCTTCACAACCCCTCATCACTCGTCGATCGCCGGCCACGACAACCGCGACATGCTACTAGTTTTTGTCGGTTTTCAGCTATTTTGAACAGCGACAACCCCAACCACCACCACCATTTTGACTCCTCGTATCCTCCCCTACAAAACCCCTACCCTTCCCAACCACGACAGCTTACCGTTTGCCATCCACCACTTCACCAAAAAAGGGCTGATGAACACAAACTCTCGACCGGCGAGCGGCGATGAAATGGTTGCTAGGGGGTTTTATAGATTTAGAGACGATGATTGCATTGGTGGTGTCCAATTGGATTTTCGCCGTCAAAATCGACCGGAATCCAGTGAAGAACACCGAAACCCTAAGCCTAACGACGCCGACGATTGGAGGGACTACAAGGAAGGTGATGGAGATGACCAGGGGGTTTGACGTCGTTAGAAATAGCCCAGATCGGGCTGTTTCTGATGAGGGTCTGTAGTGACTGAGGGTGTTTTTGACATAATTTGAAAATAAAATGGTAAGTTTTATAATTCTACTAATTTAGGGGTTAAAACATGATTTATTAATTTGGGGTTAAGGGCATTATGGTACTTGCACCCTCTAAACCCTAAAAATTGCTAACACTATTATTTTAAGGGTGGGAATCTAGAATAAATATAACTTGGGATACCAACTGAGAATTTCGTCAAACCTTGGGTGGGAATATGTCGTTTAGTCTTTTATTTTTTATGAGAAGGTTGCTATCTGCCTATCTCCGCATGCAGTATGTTGTTTTTGTCACTTTATATGATAACAACAAAATGATTTTCTCAAACAAATTAATTAATACTTGGGTCTTCTTGATTCCAACGATACTTAAGTGTCTTTTAATGAAAACGCTAACATGTATTATAGGATTAATCCAACATTATACTTTTATTTTTACAGAATTAATTTGAGTTTATTTTTCATATATTTTTAAAAATAATAAATGTTTAATGTAATATTGATAAAAACGAAATAGAAGCATGCATACCAAGGCTGGAAGAAGAAAGAGAGGGCCACCATAGTCACCAGGCCAGAAGCCATCCTCAGTTTGCAGAGTTGAATAGAATCTCAGACTTCTTCTCAATGTATTTCTCACCACTTCCTCTGTTATTTCTTCTTCACTTTTTATTTTCATCAGATCAGGAAGCACCATCTTCTCTATTGGATTCTCTTTTGCAAACTACATACAAACATTAATAAATCTAAACCTAATTGATGCATCTCATATAACAAACTACATATATATAATCTTAATAATTAGTTACCTGAAATCTCATAATGAGATCAGAACTATGTTTTTGTTGAAAACGGTTTTTGGTGAAGCGATTCTGAAGTCTTTCAATTTGTGCTTTTTCTTCAGGAGTTCCAAGCTCTGGTTTGAATTCCCAGAACTGTCTGCCTATGTGATTGTTTACACTTTTAATCCATCCATCATTTCCTTCTGAAAACTTCAGCTTCCACATTTCTTTTTTCTTTCAACTACAATTCCTTACTCTATATTTCAAGTTAAGTGTATAGGTCAATATATAGACATTCTTGTGACAAAGCAATTACAAATTAGCCCTACAACTCCATCACTTTCATTTTAGAATATGGTCAAAATTAGTTGCTTCTAAAATTATTATTATGTTTTTTCATCCAAAGATTCTTTCAACAACTTCCAAAAGCTTTTAACACTGCCCTATTTTATTAATTTACAGACATTAAGTTGTTTACGGATATATAACAATATATTAAAAAAATTAAGAGATTGGTGTTATTGATTTGTTTCTTGGTTTGACAAAAGAATCAATTGATTTGTTTAATAATAGATTGATGTTTTTTGAGCCATATTAATCTTTTTGTTGAACAATCTTTTTATTAAAATACCGGAGCAACTGGAAGACCATGGAAGCCAATATGAAAACACTGATGTCTACAACGTGTTATAGTTTTTAAGGATTTTTTTTTTTTTTTTTTTTTTTTTTTTTTTTTTGATGACCTAGTATTACAATATAAAAAAAAAACAGATTTTAATCTAGATCAGTGCTTTTATGACTAATTCTAAAATAATTGTCACGGTCATCGTAAGTCTGTCACAAAAAGTAATTTTTAACAAATGATGTTGACCCATGGACAGACTTTTTAAACTAGAGCTCTTGACATAGAATCTTTTTAGGGGGCGTTTGGTTGGGGATTATATGGGATTACTGGGGTAATATCATCTTATATTACTTGATTATCATGTTTGATTGTCAAGTAATATAAGATACCGGTAATCTTCAAATACTAATAGTGGTTACTATTGATAATATCGGAGGTAATCTGATTACCTCTATTTTCTTAGATATTTTGAGATTACTAGGGTTATTTTTATTTGTTACAATTTTATCCCTTATTAATAAAAATTTTGGACGATAATACCCCTACTTTAAAACAAATTTACATTAATATCCTATTTCAATTTTATCCCTGTTTAATTAAAATTTTGGACAATAATGCCCTTATATTTAAAATAATTTACAAACCACCATTGCCGCCCAGCCGCCACCACCATTGCCACCCAGCCACCACCACCGACAGCGGCCAACCACCATGGGCTGCCGCCGGAAATCACCAGGAAACTCCAGGAGGCTTCGATATGGCCGTTTCCGGCCATATTGATAGCCGAAAATGGCCATATCAGGCCAGATCTGGCAGCTAACGGGCAGATCCCTGGCCATTATCGGCCAGATCTGGACGAGATCTGGCCGTTAACGACCATGGACCTGGCCGGAATAGATATGGCCGCTAACGGCCAGGTCCATGACTGATAATGGCCAGGGATATGGCCGTTAGCGACTAGATCTGACCTGATATGTCCATTTCGGCCATCAATATGGCCGAAAACGACCATATCGAAGCCTCTTAGTCACGGTCAGCTACTGATGGGGACTTTCGAAGACTTTCGATGGTGGTCTATGGTGGCGGCAGGTGGTGGGGGTGATTTCGTAATAAATTAAAGTTTTATATAAGCGGGAGTGTTTTAACTAAATCTGAAATATTGGGGGTTAAAAGAAATTATTCAAAAATTAATAATAAAAATAATATTATATTAATATTTGAAAAGGGGACAATTTGGTAATTTAAATAACATACCCACCAATTTATTCCCCATAACCAAACATATTAATATAACATACCCACCAACTAATCAAACACATTTTTCTTAAGATTCCCAATAATCTTCCAAGGTAATCTATCTTTCCAGTGATCCAACATTCCTAGTAATCTAATATTCCTGAACCAAACGCCCCCTTAGAACAAATCAGTTGATTAAAACTTGATATAAAATCTGTCTAAAGCAAATCAGAAGATGTTGTTTAGATTTGAATTCATGATGCAAAAGCTTTTTAGAGCAAATAAGTAGCTTAAGGCTTGATAAAGAACTTGTTTGAAGCAAATTAGTAATGGTTGTTCAAACTTAAGCTCTAGATGTAGAAGCTTTCTGGACCAACGAGCATGATCTAAAGTGATAATGATGGAATATAGAATGTTGTGATTAAGCCTTGATTCCAGAATGTTGTGATTATGCCTTGATTCCAGAATGCTGTGATTACACCTTGATTCCAGATATTACGTTTCATCAGTCTTCCTGATTTTATGTAATTATGACTTTATTACAAGATTGTATTTACATTCTTACACCTAAATTTTTGTACAAATTGGACAACGTACAAGTATACAAAATATACAAAACATAAAAGTTCTCTGTTATTTCTTCTCTCTTTAGGCATACTCTAGCAATCCTTGTTTCTTCCTTGCCATTCTTATCAAACTCTAACATGGCATTAGAGCATCTCAACCTAATCCAACTTCTACTCTTCTAAATTTTTGTTTTGTCCCTGCAAAATCAAACATATATTCAATTAGAATCCTTGAATCTAACCACTTTTTTCTATCCCTACAAAAAGACATAAATACTGGGTTAGAACAACCAATCTCCTCAAAATCCATATTGCAACCAATCCAAACACAAACCCTATAGAACAAAGCCCACCCTTGCAGGCCCAAAATGAACCCATAGTGAATCCAGCACCATGCCCAACTTTGGGTGCCCTAGGCCTGGTTTCTGATCCTTCTGAAACCAGCCCAAATCCATCTCCAAATGACCCAAATTCAACTAGCCCAAACCTTACAACTGGCCCAAATCCATCCTCCATCGAACCAAGCCCAAATCCATTTCCATACCCTTTTGGCATAACGGATTACAACCCGGGTCTTTCTCACCAAACAAGTACGAATTCCTACTCGTTTACTTTCCAAATGCTTCCATCATCAACCATAGCCCTAAACCAGGTGATGTGTTGTATGCACTGGCCTCAAATGGAAAGGAACTGGTCCTTATCAAACAACCATTAACCGGATCCGACAACTATACCACCTCGGCTCACAATTTCCAACAAGCCCTCATAACCTAGGACAAGGAAAGTTTCATTGATGACATAGTCCAACCACCAATCGAATTAGATCTCCACTGTCACTAGAAGAGATGTAACATGCTGGTCAAACCTTGGATCAGCAACTATTTATCCTCGGAAGTGACGGTCAAACTGCCATCGACTAAAATAGTTGTTGAAATGTGGACAAACATAAAGGATACGTATGGAAAGTTAAATTTGGCTAAAATTTTCCTCTTTGGCAACAATGTGCCAACATCAAGCAAGGGAATTCAACGGTCAAGGCGTATTTCAACAAGTTATCCATCATGTGGACCGCATTAGACATGGTCGAAGAGATCTTTGATGGACCGCCGACAACCCTCAATCAATTAAAAAGAATTCATGACCAAGAACGGCTCAGCCGTTTTCTCCTCGGCCTCAACGAGGCTTTCCTTCCGTTCAAAACTAAAATTTTGGCCTTCACCGCATTTTTTAATTAGCCATCAAAGAGAAGAGTCAACGGTGGGTTATTATAGACAATGCTCATTTTGGCAACGTCGTTGCTTTTGTTGGTGCACAGACAGCATCCTCAGCCTAATTGGCTTCAAAGAAAAAAAATTGAGTAAGAGACTAGGGCTTCCAAACCTTGCAAATGATGTCCTTTTATATGAAAGAACGAACGGCCCAAATCAAGTTTTGCAATCCAACGGTCATAAATTACTCTCTTTTACAAGGATCCAATAGTGCTCATGCAACCACATCACACAGAGGGTCAAATGTGTTCAACTGGTCCAATGGGTCAAACTAGTCAAACATGTTTAAATGGTTAAACGGGTTTGCATCCTTCAAAGCGGGAAAAGGAAAACTGTTTTGTGAATATTATAAGAAAAAATCATACTCGAGATAATTACAAGAAGTTACATGGGCATCCCAATACGACCAACAATGACAAAATTGGCAACTCGTCCGTTCATCAAGTTACCATCGCTCCTGCTAGAAACCAACTTTCAACACTCATGATCAGCACAGAATAGTACAATCAGTTACTTCAAATGCAAAATCAAATTACACAAGCACCTATGGCATCTTAAGCAAGTACATCTTTTTGCCTAAATTATTAAAGATGACATCTGGATAATTAATTCAGGGACTAGTGATCATATCATTTGTAACCCCTAATATTTTTCTCATTCCCATACATCCATTAAATCATGCACTTCTATTCGTATGCCGAACGAAAGTATTGCACTGGCCACCCACATAAGAAATGTTCTCCTCACTGAAAACGTAGTGCTTCAATTACAACTTGTTTGAATATAAATGAAAATATTGCCTTTCTATCAAATACCCATTAGGGGTCAAGAAAATGCAAAAACCAAATCAAACTAGTAACCAAATTCGATTTTGATTCAAAGAAATAAAAAAACCAATTTTTGGGTTCGATTACCGGTTTACGAGAATATGGGAACCGGTTTTATAAACCAATTTACTATAAAAATATTAAATTAAAATATATAAAAAAATCTAGTTTATTATAAAAATATATTAAATATTAAATCAAAACTGGTTAACCGATTTTTACTAACTGGTTTTCCCCTTAATTGGTTCGGTTTTGGTTCAGGAAAATTCCTGAACTGAAAAACCGGTTCAGTTCACAAAATCGGTTAATTGGTTGGTTCACAAAATTGGTTAACCGGTTTTGAACACCCCCAATACCCATTGGATGAGTTTGCTTTAGAAGCAACTGATTCTTTGTTGCTTTCTCTATTGAATTCTCCACCACAAATCCTTATCAGTTTAGAGAGCCAACCCACAATCCTCTTCCAGAGATTGGCTCAACAAAGAATCTCGATTCAGACTTTCATAGCTAATACAAGTCAAAAGAAACCAAGAGCAAGTTTGAGAATAGATTTTGGTATGGGAGTCAAGATAATCCAATAATTCATGAAATATTTGTAAACTATAATTGCAAGATCTTGATTTTTAGCCAAAACCCTGAACGATATGAACTAAAATAGTTAAATAAAAATAATTCAGCTTTTCTTGAAAATCCGTCAAACATAGAGAATTATTCGAAACACATTAGATGGTTAGAAGCAGTAAACACTCTAAAACATGCCCAAACATATAAGGATTTTTAGAACATGAAATACCTTCCCAAAAGCAATTAAACATGCACAAAGAGTCACCGGTGAATATTACTGATGTATGAAACAAGTAATGAATATGATAGATGTGTTTTGGTGCTTTATGGCACTACGTATCATGCTGGATAGATGTAGTATGACATGTGAGTGATTTCTAGATACTTCTAATGAATTCAGAACAACGAAAATAAAGGAAAACTCTCATGTCTTGATGAAACTCATCCTAGAGAGAGAGTAACGGGAACTTGTGTTGGTATCTCTAAGTTGAAGAACACTAAGAAATGAGAGAGTGATATGAGAAGGTTATTACTAATTGTATTAACGATTTCAATATATTACAAATTACATCCAAATAGAGACTTAATGATCACTGTTTTACCAACTCTAAGCTAGATTTTTTATACAACTTTAATCCTAACCATACATCTATAACAAATACAAGGACAATGCATTAAAACAAAGCCAAAAAATAGGTTGCATACACCTAAAACATCACTTAATCTTTTCCCAAAAACAGACCTCACCAACTGTTAACAACCCAACACATTTGAACTTGGTGCCAAAAATATGTAGCTTCAGTCGGCAGGATTTTCTTCAAGTTTGCAGCAAAACATCACTGCCATCAACACTCCTCCTTGATGTTTTGCTGAAAACACCAAGTTTCAGTATAAATTCTTCAAATTTTGTCTTGCTTAAAGCCTTGGTCATAATGTCAGCCACTTGGTCCTCTCCCTTGCAATGAACCAAGCTGACTTCTCCAATTTGTTCAGCTTCCCCAACCGCATGAAACTTGATCCTAATGTGCTTGGTTCAACCATGCAACACAAGATTCTTTGCTATTGCCACAACCGATTGATTATCACAGAAGATAACCATTGGACTACTCTGTTTCAACTTTACATCATCAAAAAAATTTCTTAACCAAATGGCTTGGTTCACGGAAACAGTAGCAGAGATATACTATGTTTCAACCATGGATTGTGCAACTGTCTTCTACTGCTTGGACATCCAGCTAAAGGTTCCTGTATTCAAGAAGAATACATAACCCGAAGTACTCCTCATATCATCAATGGAACCAGCCTAGTCACTATCTAAAAAAACCTCTCAAACTGAAATTTTCAAACCTTTTAAACCATATTCCCAAGTCTGTAGTACCCTTGATATACCTCAGTACCCTCTTGGCTGCCCTGAAATGTATTTCTAATGGCTTGCACATGAATCTGGACAGCACGTTGGTGGAGTACATGATGTCTAGTCTGGTTGTTGTTAAATACAGCAAGCAACCAATTACACTTCTAGAAACAACCTCATCTCTTGCTTCTGCACTATCATTTTTACTCAATTTTTGACTTGGAACCAAGGGTGTGTCCACTGATTTGCTATTCTCCATACCAAAAAATTTTAAAACCTCATTTGCATACTTCCTTTGGCATACAAATATACCATTGGAGCCTTGATATATTGCATGCCAAGAAAGTAGCTCATCTCCTCGAGGTCAGTCATATCAAATTCCTTCTACATTGTCTCTTTGAACTCCAATAGATGATCAGCATTGCTTTTAGTGACCAATAAATCATCCACATACAGAGACATTATCATCACTTCACCTCCTTACTCCTTTACATAAAGAGCGTGCTCATTTAGGTTCCTGTCATACCCCAAGTCACCCAAATATTCATTAATTCTGCTGTACCAGGCTCTAGGAGCCTGCTTTAGACCATACAAGGCCTTTCTCAGCAAATAAACCTAGTCTTCCTTTCCCTTAACTTCATGTCCTTGGGGCTATTCAACATAGATCTCTTCATCTAGCCATCCATTTAAGAAAGTTGATTTTACATCAAGTTGGAAGATTTTCCACTTGAATTAAGCAACAATGGCAAGAAGCATTCGGATGGTGTCATGTCTGGCAACTAGTGCAAAGGTGTCCATGAAGTCCACCTTATATTGTTGTGCAAAGTCCTTCACAATAAGCCTTGCTTTGTGCTTGTTAACTAATCCATATGGATTCAATTTTCTTTTGAAAATCCACTTGACTTGTATTACTTTTCTGCCTTTAGGCCAATCAACCAACTCCCATGTTCCATTCCTCTTTATTAAAGAGAACTCCTTCTTCATTGCTACTCTCTAGGCCTCGGATTTGACAGCCTTAGTGTAGCTTGCTGGTTCTAACTCAGCCACATTACATCGATCATAAATTTCAGACAATGGTCTGGTCCCTTTAACTGGAGCTTCATCAACTTCATCTAGATTCATTTCCTGAATCTAGTTTTTAGGCATTCTATCTTGTTGGAAGCTTGGCTTGACTTTAACTTGATTTCTTTCCCAATCCCAAATAGCATACTCATCCACCTTAACATCTCTGCTGACTTGGATTTTCTTACTGATTGGATTATACATCCTATACGCCTTTGATTGGTTGTTGTACCCAATTAGGATTCCTACTTCAGCCCTCTCATCTGGCTTGGTTCTTTTATTTGCTGGGACATATACATAACACACATTTCCAAATATCCTAAAGTGTTTTACACCATACCAAGCCTCATAAGATGTCATGTTCTCAAGAGCTTTAGTTGGAAGTCTATTTAACAAATAAATGCCATTGTTGACAGCTTCAGCCCAAAAGACTTTGGGCAGATTTTTCTCAACCAACATGCACTTGGCCATCTCCATTGTAGTCCTGTTTTTTCTCTCATTGACTCCATTTTGCTCTGGAGTGTATGGACTGCTAAATTGGTGTATTATCCCAACTCCTCTGCACACCTCTTCAAACTCATTAGAGGTGTATTCAGTCTCATTATCACTCCTCACATATTTGAGTGTCAGACCTGTTTGGTTTTAAACAAGCAACTTGAATCTCTTGAACATAACAGCAACCTCACTTTTCTGGTTTAGGAAATACACACATGTCAGTCTCGAAAAGTCGTCTATGAAGAGAGTAAAATATATGCTTCCATTCAAGCAAGTCTGCTGCACAGGTCCACACATGTCTGTGTGCACAAGCTGGAGTTTCTCACTTGCTCTCCATGCCTTGTTTGTCAGAAAAGATGGCCTACTCAGCTTCCTAATTTGGCATGTATTGCACAACCCTTCCCCGTGTTCTACCTTAGGCAAGTCTTGAACAAGATTCTCGAGTCTTAGTTCCTTAAAAGCTTAATAATGGAAATGCCTATATCTCTTATGCCATAAGTCTGATTCATCTACCTTAGCCAAATGGCCTTGAAAACCAGTCTTATCCCACACTACAGGAAAACTTTTTCGTTGCATCCGCGCCTTCATTAGTTCATTCCTATCACATTCTACAATTAAAAATTGTGCTTTTCAAAATGCAAAGAATAATTCTTCTCAAGCAATTGTCCAACACTTAGCAAACTTTGACTAATCTCGGGAATAAACAAAACATCAGTTATAATCTTGGTACCTGCCTTGGTTTGGACAGCAACATTTCCCTTCCCTTGCATAGGAGATATGGGAATGCCCATATCTCCTATGCCATAAGTCTGATTCATCTACCTTGGCCAAATGGTCTTGAAAACCAGTCTTATCCCACACTACAGGAAAACTTTTTCCTTGCATCCTCACCTTCATTAGTTCATTCCCATCACATTCTACAATTACACATGATGCTTTTTCAAAATGCAAAGAATAATTATTCTCAAACATTTGTCCTACACTTAGCAAACTTTGACTAATCTCAGGAACAAACAAAACATCAATTATAATTTTGGTACCTGCCTTAGATTGGACAACAACATTTCCCTTGCCTTTGACTTCCAACAGATTTCCATTTCCCATTTTGACTTTGGACTTGTGACTCTGATCCAAGCTCACAAAATTGGACAGTTTGGTGACATATGGTTGGTGCAACCACTGTCAATTAACCAAACCTCTGGATCATTATCAGCTATACATCCTGAAACCACAAACAACTGCTCGAGTTCTTGAGCCTGCTGTTGATTTCCACTACCTCAGATTAATGATCCTACTGCACTCCTTTATTCTTGCACACTCTTTCTATATGTCCAAATTGCTTACAAGACTTGCATTGTATGTCAGGCCTGAACCAACTTCTGTTTTCAGAGTGGTTTTTTCTTGCAATGAGGACAAGGAGAAAAGGTTCTCATTCTTGCATTCTTTCATCCTTTGTTGTTAACTTTCTTATTTCCCTTCTTCTCTCCAACATACCTCATGTTTTCACCTTGAAATCCCCTTCTATTTTGGCTTGCTAACATGGTTGCCTCACTTGAATCTTCCTACCTTAGAAATCTTGTCTACTCCTAAGCTTGCAGAGCATGAACCAATTCTGCTAGGCTGATCTGGGACAGATTTTTGGAGTCTTCAAGTGATGATATTTTTGCCTCAAATCTCTCGGGCAAGCTTCTAGAAGTCTCTCCACAATCCTCTTATCAGTCAACTCCTCTCCAAGTAGTTTTATTTTGTTCACAACATTCATTAGTCTATCCACATATTTCTTAATAGACTCAGTCTCCTGCATTTTAAGCATTTCAAACTCCCTTCTCAAGTTTAGAACTTGCATGTTGTGTGTCGTATTGCTGCCCCCAAACTCCTCCTTGAGCTTATCCTGTGCCTATTTAGGAGTTTCACATGCCATAATTCTTGTAAACACCTAGTCTGTGACAACAGAATGTATGCAGCACAGTGCTCTAAGAGCTTTAGCAACTTCCTCCTCATGAATTCTGATTTGATTTAATGTTGGATTTGCTCCAAGTTGGGGCACTTGCTTCTCCTCTTCCACGTATTGCCATAAGTCATGGCCTCTCAAATAGGTCCCCATCTTGATAGCCCACACGTGGAACTGATCACCATTGAAGACTAGTGGGGAAAATGAAGCTGGGTTTGTTGTCTTGAGTGAAGTTTTTAATGGAGTTGTGCTAAGATGTGTTTGATGTAAAGATGGTCTTGAAGATCGAGAACAACTCTGATACCAATTGTTGGTATCTTTAAGCTGAAGAACACTAAGAAAGCAGAGAGTGATATGAGAAGGTTATTACTAATTGTATTAACGATTTCAATATAATACAAATTACATCCAAATAAAGACATAATGATCACTGTTTTACCAACTCTAAGCTGGATTTTTTTATACAACTTTAATCCTAACCATACATCCTTAACAAATACGAGGAAATGCATTAAAACAAAGCCAAAAAATCGGCTACATACACCTAAAACATCACTTAATCTTTTCCCCCTCACCAACTGTTAACAACCCAGCAAATTTGAATCTGGCGCCAAAAATGTGCAGCTTCAACCGGCAAGATTTTCTTCAAGTTTGCAGCAAAACATCACTGTCATCAACAACTTGTGATTTGGGGCAAAACGGAGGTGGAATCTGGGTGAAAGCGATTGTCTAAAGATGAAGGCTTTCGAGCGTGCTTTTATGATGTGGGATGCGAATGTATGATTGTCATAGTCAAAGAACTCAAGTTTCTCTCTCTAAACGGGACTGAAGTTTGCGGGATTAATAAAGCTGGTTTGTGGCTATTTTGGTGAGGTTTTTTTGGTGTATGTTTACTGGTGAATGAGGGATGAAATCAAGAGTATGCGTGGTGCTAAAGGATGGCCGGAGAACTAAGCAAATTCGCATTACCAAGAAATTAGAGCTTCACGTTAATGGCAATGGCATAAGACTTTTGTGTCTTGCGTTTTTNTTTTTTTTTTTTTATCATTTGAATGGTTGGTCTGGGTCATCACCCTTTTTTTTATGAGTTCAAAATCAAGAGCGGACCCCATGCAAATATGAAATCGACGGCTGATTTTGCTACATGAATATGCGTTGTATAATCCTTCGATTGGAAAAGTCACATCTACCCCTATCCCAACAAAAAATCTATATAAATTTAAATGAAAGGATGTTTCAGTCATATAATTGTGTAAAGGATGTTTCAGTCATATAATTGTTACACACCTTGTTCCTTATGCGTTATTAAATAACTATCATATTTAACGATATTTGCAAGGTTGGCCATAGGTCAAATTGGTTGTCAGATTGAGTTGATGCACATAATTTCAAATTAAACAGTGAACTATATACTATTATATTTATAAAAGGGTGAACAAGGTTATCAAATTGAGTATCGTATCGTGTATAAAAAACGTAATTTTTTTAATCGTATATCACGTATCGTATCGTATCGTAGGATACGCCCTTTTCAAAAAAATTAATAAAATAATCAAAATTTTAAAAAAATTAATATTATTCCCAAGATTAATTAAAGAATTTTGTGGTATTATTGGCTTTAAATTATGGTATTACATAATCAAAATTAATCACAAAATTAAGAATTTATATTATTTTCTCTCAACCATTCATATCATTTCCAAGATCAATGTCAATATTTATATCTCCACTTATATTATTATTATCATGTAACATGGGTAACATATATTCGTCTTCACTTTCTATGCAAAATGAGTAAATTTATACAGGTTTTAGTGAATTGGGTTGGGTGACCCGGTTTCGACCCGAAATTTTTTTTGGGCCTTTGGCCCAAATTAATAAAGTCGTATCGATCTATATCGATATTTTTAAGGATACGAACGGATACATATCATATCGTAGGATACATATCAACGTATCGAAAGGTTTATGATACATTCTCTGATACGTATCGTTGGCTACCTGTATCGAATCGTATCGTATGATATGTATCGGGTATCGTAGGATACTAACAACCATGGTGAACAAATGTTCCCACCCAAGGTTTGACAAAACGATACTTTTCCACCTGTCAAGTTTCAAAAGGACACTTCTCCGGTCTCTTTGTTGAAAAAATATCTTCAAAATTTTAAAATTCAATTGGTTGGAAATAATGTTTTGTTGTGGATGTCATCATAGTTATTAGTATCCTGCGATACCCGATACGTATTATACGATACGATTCGATACAGGTCGTTAATGATATGTATCAGAGAGTGTATTTTAAACCTTTAGATACATTGATATGTATCCTATAATACGATATGTATCCGTTCGTATTTTTAAAAATATCGATACGATTTTATTAAATTGGGTCAAAGACCCAAAAAAAATTGGGTCGAAACTGGGTCACCCAACTCAGTTTACTAAAACCTGCTCAAATTTACTCATTTTGCATAGAGAAAGTGAAGAGGAACATATATTGTCTATTTTGCATGATAATAATAATACAAGTAGAGATATAAATATTGGCATTAATCTTGGAAATAATATGAATCGTTAAGAGAAAATAATATATATTCTTAATTTTGTGATTAATTTTGATTATGTAATACCATAATTTAAAGCCAATAATACCACAAAATTCTTTAATTAATTTTTCAAAAATTTTGATTATTTTATTAATTTTTAAAAAAAATGATGTATCCCATAATAAGATATGATATGATAAATAATATACGTTTAAAAAATTAAGTTTGTGATATAAGATACAAATTGCGGTAGATGTCATAAGTTAAAATCTGTGTGCGTCACCAAGGATTTTACAATGTGGGCTCATGTGATTATTTCTCAGTTGTACTTGGACTGTGAAAGCTTCAGGGCTGACCCAGGACCTGACAATTCCGGTCCAAAATCACATTAGATTAGCTTTTTTTCTTTTTTGGGATTGGAAACTGGCACTATATTTGAATGGTTCTTATAGATCATTATTTATTGAATGTAAACCATCCATTTGTAACCGTTGATCGTATTATTTAAAAAGTTTTAAGTTCAATTCATCTCGACTAACAGAGATGGTTACTGAAACTCTTATTCAATTAATAGTTCTAAAATCCAAGGAAAAAAAAAGTTTGGTCTATTAAATAAGCCCAATGTTAAATAATTGGGCAACAGGCTTTAGATTAGTTTATTGAACCAAGCTTAATGTTATTGTTACATAACAAGGTAGAGACTTATAAGGCCTTAGGCTTTAATTTGGTCTTTTGGGTCCACTTCCAGCCCAATGTTACATAATTAAACTTGGTTTGCGTATTTAAATTTTTGCTACATGACCTCCTCTCTAATCTCCATCTTTCATACATCGATTTCTCTAGTAAAACATATTGTTTAAATTGAAAAACGGTTTCTTGATAATAATAAAAAATATTATAGAAAATTGATAAAATATGGCTAAGCATGACCATATTTTAATACTCAATAATGCTACAGACACCGGGATTTTTGCACCGAAATATTGTACCGACCTACGTGTAACACGTCTCTAATTTTTTTAACATTTTTTTTCGAGTGAACGGCCGTCCATCAAATTTGGACGGCCGTTCACTCGCATGGACGCCCGTCCATATTATATGGACGGGGGTCCATATACCAGGGACGGGCGTCCCTAGTTAATGGACACCCGTCCATAAGTAAAATGAACAAAATATAAAAATTAAAAAAAAAAAAATTAGGGACGACCGTCCATAAATTTTGGACGGCCGTCCATTAGAAATGGACGCCAGTCCTTAAGTTTGGACGGACGCCCGTCCAAACTTTAAAAAAAAAAAAAAAAACNAATCTCACTTTAACTGCTAATTATGAAAAATACCTTTCTTTTTTTTTTTTTTTTGTATAATAAGTTACGGAATTGCTATATGCTATATATGATTCATTTTATTTAAAACATAGCATTAAAAAATGTTATTCATTTTAATAAAAATACATGACTTCAAATGAATTATATTAATAATTTAAATTGTAATTTAAATAATAAACACAAGATAAATAATATTGAAAACTTATATAATAAAATGACAACTGAATATACTACTAAAATATTCAAATATTAATTTATAATATTTAAATAAATATTTTTACTTTTTCTATAAATTTGCAATTAAAAATATTAATTCTTTAATTTAATTAAGAATGTTAGAGTAATAAACTGATCTTACTTATATCATCTAACACAAAAACATTATCAAACCATAAAAATATATAAACAAAAACATTATCTAATTTCATTAAAAAAAAATTATAAAATGAAATTAGATTTTAATTTCAAAGTTGGAATCCAACCCATTACCCAATATTGATTTATTATAAACAAAAATGAAACAGAAGAAATAAGTGAATGTAATATTATATTAGATTTGCAAACCAAGGTGGGAACTAAAAACAAAGGGCCACCATAGTCACCAGGGCGGAAGCCGTCCTCAGTTTGCAGAGTTGAATAGAATCTCAGGCTCCTTCCCATTGTGTTACTTGAACGAAATAGAGACAATAACAGGAACAAAATATAATAGTAAAACAAATTAAAAAGTAAACAAAGAAAATAATACGCACGATTTATCCTGGTTCATCCAATGTGGGCTACGTCCAGTTGAGTCAATATTATTGCAATATACCTCACCTCTCTCGTTTACAATGAATGAATTGCTCTCACACACATAATAAGAGAAAATTATGTTTAGATACTAGGTTTAAGAGATTAAACCTAGTTTTACAAGGATTCCTATTCCTAAGCCCAACCCAATAAGGAATTAGTAACTTAAAAGAATCATACAGCGGTTATACATAGAAAAGCCCAAAACCGCCTACAGCGGGACCCTCGAGTGCGTCTCCATTACCTATTAATGCTGAAGTAGTCGACAACTCCAACATTACTCACCACTTGCTCTGTTATTTCTTCTTCACTTGTTATGTTCATTTTATCAGGAAGCATCTTCATCTCACACGGATTATCTTTTGCAAACTACAGACAAACATAAATAAATCTAATCTTAATTGATGCATCTCATCTATATAATCTGATCATAATGAATTACCCGAAGTCTCATAATGAGATCAGAACTATGTTTACGTTGAAAGCGGTTTTTAGTGAAGTGATTCCGAAGTCTTTCAACTTCTGCTTTTTCTTTAGGAGTTCCAAGCTCTGGTTTGAATTCCCACAACTGTGTGATTGTTTACACTTTTAACCCATCCATCATTTCCTTCTGAAAACTTCAACTTCCACATTTTTTTCTTTGTTTCTTCGGTGACCAAATTCTTTCACATTATAAGCTGTGTAATTGTAAAGATTAATATATATAGCCACTCTTGTAACAACACAAATACAAATTAGCCCTACAATTCCCATGACTTTCATTTTAGCATATGGTCAGAATTAGTTATTGCTTCTTAAATTATTAATTATATTAAATAACCTCTTTCCGGGTCTCAATTGAAAAATAAAATAGTGGGTTGTTCAAAGAAAATAAAGATATGACTTTGATGAATAGTATACTAACAAGAAGACATACACGAATTCGTGTATCCTGATGATGACTAGCTTTTTGTTTAATTAATCATTTGAGTGATGTATGAATGGTTGACTAATTCCAATTATTTAAGTAATATATGAATGATTGCGTAATTCAGTTTTATTTGAGTAATGTATGGAACTTGAGTTATTTGAGTACATGCATGGAACTTAATTTAGTTATTCTTTAGTTATTCGGAGTAATGTATGTAACTTAATTTAGTTATTTGAGTAATGTATAGAACTTAATTTTAAGGGTACGTTTAGATAACTATTTATGATACTATTTCGGCTTCAATTTTTAAAATATGTATTTGTTTTATTACTCAGGAAATTGTATCCAAAAAAATTGATTCTTGACATATTTGACCATTCTGTTTGTGGG
Organism: Pistacia vera; assembly: GCF_008641045.1. NCBI lineage: Eukaryota > Viridiplantae > Streptophyta > Magnoliopsida > Sapindales > Anacardiaceae > Pistacia > Pistacia vera. The sequence goes on along the minus strand of NW_022195390.1, from coordinate 47,909 downwards.
GCTTACCATTTGCAAATATTTTTTTTATCTTTTCCTACTTTCTTTTTCTTCTTCGTCTTTATTTCTTCCATCTATCTTTTTCCAACCACGACAACAACTCTCTCTTCCACCTACCATTTGCAACTTGTTTTTCTCTTTTCCTTCTTTCATCTTTATTTCTTCATTTCGTCTTCTTCCAATCACCAACCACCCGCTTCAACTTCTCCACAATACTATTTCCAAAATCCTACCAAAAATAACAAAACAAACACACCTAGTTATTCGAGTAATGTATGAAAGTTTAATTATTTTGAGTAATGTATGTAAATTTAGTTATGTGAGTAATTTATGGAACTTTAGTTATTTGAGTAATGTCCTACTTTGGTAATCAAACTCCATAATCAACAGTGATTCCCATAAGTTATCAAAATAACGATACTAAATCAAATAAATAACTTTGAATATTTCCTTGTACCACAAATACTATAGATTGGATGAACATGTTTGTTTAGTTCATCTTCTTTAAGAGATAAAATTCGAAACATCACTAATCGCATGCATAATAAACTATACAATTGGAAAAGAGCTTGCCACCTACAACTACAATACAAGCTATTTTACGTATGGCAAGTGAAGTGGCAACCAGCAGCTATGCACATTGACACGTGTTGCAAAAGTCATCTAATTACAAAGGGGTATTATCCCTAAACCCCCTGAGGTATCACTGCAATAAATTCCACCCCACAGGGGCTTTAGGTTTATATATATTCCCAATCACAATTTACAAACATTTTGATTGCAACTGAATGATTAATCAAAAGTCTATCTATGTGACTTCAATTCAAAAAATTTAATGTTTGAAAGAGATATATATATTATTTGGACTTTAGGTTTTAATAGAATTTACTTGGTTTCTGTCTAATAGTTTAGAATTTTTTAGTAAATGAATAAAAGAGGGCAATTTTGGATTAAAATTAAGGTGATGCTATATAACCCTACTATCTAATTTGAACTCATCTTTAAAAGTAAGATATTTAATTTCATAAGCATTCTTATTCTTATTTCTTTTGCCCCCCATTTTTATATGTACTATTAATATTGGTACTAAATAACCCCTATTGACTCTCTTAACATACCCCATCTCTAACTCAATTCAGAGTTGTCTCTTATTTTTATAAATACATACTATACAAAAATGTTAAATTTCATCGCTTATATCTAAACTCTAATTTTTTTTTAACAAATTCATGAACTAAATTATCTAAAATACCCCTTATTTAATAATAAATTAGAACTTTTGCATATATCATCTGGTAAAACTTGCAATTCATTCATTTAAAAAAAAAAAATTATAATAAAAATATATTTTACTCATTCACAGTTACCGGTAACATATATTATTAGTTTATTAGTCAATACATATTTATACATATAATTAGTTTCCTATAACAAAAAAAAAAAAAAAATAGTATATTACTTTAAATTATTATTATTTAAAGTTTTGAATTTTTGAATTTATTAGTTCAATAAGAATTGAAAATACATATTATTTTTTAATAAAATGATTTTTTCCAAAGAAAAAAATAATACTATGTAGTGTAAATCATACCCCACACATAATATAATATGAAAATAATATGATGTAAGGTGCTATTAAACATCGTATAATATATCGTATAACATTATATAATATAATACAGTGATATATTATGTTATGCAATTTAATTAATGTTACATAGTATTACGTGTCAAACATACCCTTTAGGGGGCTTTTGGTTGGGGGTTATGTGGGATTACTAGGATTAAATTATCTTATATTACTCAACTACCATGTTTGGTTGTCAAGTAATATAAGATACTAGTAATCTTCAAATACCAATAGTGGTTATTATTGGTAATATTGGAGGTAATCTGATTACCTCAATTTTCTTAGGTATTATAAGATTACCAGGGTTATCTTTTTTTGTTACAATTTTATCCTTTATTAATAAAATTTTAGGACAATAATGCCTTTATTTTTAAATTTATTTACATGAATATAGCTTTTACTATTTCACCCCAATTAATTAACTTTTTGGACAAAATTCCCCTTGAATTCAAAACAAATTACAGCTCACCCAAGCCACCACCCCCACCCACCTGTCGCCGGCAACCACCGCCGGGGCCAACTGTTCCCTCAGTCGGTAACCTAACGGCGCACAAAAGGCCGAAAATGGTCGTTGTGAGCCGATATGGCCAATTTCGTCCAGATCTCTGGCCGAAAATGGCCATACGGCGCACGGAGGCCATTTCCTACCTTCCATGTGCCGTTAGGTTGCCGGTGGCCTGTAGTGGTTGGGTTGGTGGGGGTGCTTTGTTGATTTTTCAAACTTTTATTATGGGGTTGTTTTTGCTAAGTTTTTAAATGCAGGGTGTTATAATAATCCAAATAATAATAAATATTAAAAAAATAATATAAAAATAATATTTAATTAGAGGACAATTCAGTAATTTAAATAACATACTCACCAATTTATTCCTCCCAACCAAACATATTAATATAACATATCCATCAATTAACCAAACACATTTCTCTAAAGATTCCCAATAATCTTCAAGGTAATCTAACTTTGCAGTAATCCATCATTTCCAGTAATCTAATATTCCCTGAACCAAACGCTCCCTTAATGTTATGCAATGTTGCGTGTCAAACATACCCTTAAATCACGTGTATTTATAGTAGTTGATTGATAGAATTTCAATTTTATGCAAAGTCCATCAAAGATGAGATCCTCTTTTATAGCATAGAATATATGAATTCTATAGTGCTTTGGTTATCCATTTGATTCATCATTCTCTTAAAACTTATGTAGAAAAAATGCATATATATTTATTCAATTACGTCACTGTCATAAACTGTGAGATTGCCAAATATAAACTAATAAATTAGACAAAATAGAATTTTGAAAGTAATTTAATAAATATTTCAAACTTAAAATTGTCTTATTTTTTATTTTGATTCAAAAATAAATTTAGAATGATGTTATTTGTCCCCCCCCTTCTAAAGAAATTCCATTAAAATTTTTAAAATGATCCAAATATGAAAGTTGTTAGGGCAAAAAATCGTCCTTGGCCTAAATAAGAAAACAGGATCACCAATGAGGAAGAGACCAGGCCCAATCCCAAAGAAGAACAAGCCAGATTAGTCCCATTTGGTACGAGATACGGCCTGCCCAAACCATCTGGGCACGGGCCTCCCAGTTCCAGCTCACTTCATGGGCCTATAAGCGAGTTCAGAGCCCACGACCCCCATTGATCATTTTCCTGTTCCTGTTCAATCTCCTATTCGAAGTCACTTTCCTGTTCCTGGTCACTTTCCTACTCAAAGTGACTTTCCTGTTCAGATTACCTTCCTATTCGGACGCAGGTAGGACAGCTCACCACCGCCCAAACTTTTCTAGGGTTTGCATCAAAGTTACACTCGGACTCTTACTCCAACTAGGATTGGGAGACCAGACAGTCACTATATAAACAAAGGCCAGCCCTCTCAGAAAGGACATTACACTACACCTTCACACCTGAAGCTTCTACTTGAGAGCTTCACATCATTGTCGTAGTCACAGTCTCTGACTAGACTTCCGGTAATATCTCTACTCCCTAGCCCTCACTATACTAGCCTCTTCAGCCTTGCTGACTTGAGCGTCGGAGTGCCTATGACAAACACCACCCCGATGTTTCTCGTTCGCTTCACGCGTTTGTTTCTCTAGGTGTGCAGGTGCAGCGGATCACTAGTGGCCTCAACCTCATGGGATCAGACACCCCTTCCGTATAAGTAGATTTTTAAGTCTACAGTTTGGCGCCCACCATGGGGCCTCTAGCAATCAGTCGGCTCGACGAACCTTGCTACGTAAAAGAACTTTCCATGGCTGACAACTCCGACAACGCTTATCCCGGCCTCGAGGCCAAACTGGAGGCTCTGATCGCTCTCATGCAACAGAACTTGGACAAGGTAACCGCACTAGAAGCCGAGAACAATGCAATCCGGACTTAAAACGCATCCATTAGGTCAGAAAACCAGTCTCTTAAGGAGAAGGTTAGTCAATTCTATGATTTAGAGTTCCTGCCTGGCCAGGCACCCCCAAATCGGTTCCGTGCCCCCGTTCCATCCATGCAACCTCTCCATACGCCAAAGCACCGACCCTCGGTCTCTAGCAAAAGACCGCGTCTGTTAAACTCATTTGCGGTCAATGATTCTGTCCTGATTCATGGAGATAAAGATATGCCTGTAGAACATCATTCAGCCGATTCATCCCAGCGTCAAGATCAAGATGATCCAGTGGCAGAAAGCCTTCATCCACAAGTCAAACCCAATCTAACCATCCCACCTTACCTCCAATCAACCATCCTAACACATACTCCCCTCGGCTCGTCCTCACGAGATGAACGGCCAAACCAAACAAACCACAACACCTAAGCCCATCCATCCTGACCAACCGAATGACTATCAGAGGACTCCCCTGACCATTCATGTAGGGCGAAACACCAGAATAGTTACCATGGGAGTCATCCAACCGGAAGGAATGAACGAAGATCTATGCTACCAGGGAACGCACAAAGGAACAAATCATCAGACTACCCCACAAGGGATGACCCAACTAAATGTACCAAAGACAATTGCAAAGGTTGACCCGGTCACGCGGGATGACCTAGTGGCATCCCCTTCTCCTATGGAACAGGTACTAGCCAAGAGATTGGCCGACGTGGAAGCAGTGATGTGACGCATTCCAGGAATGTCGGTCCCAACCAAGAAGAGCAGGCCCCATTGTTATGCAGATTCACCTTTCGTGGATGAGATCGCCTTAGCCGACATACCTCAGAAGTTTATCATCCGCAACATGAAACTATACGACGGCACAACCGATCCGAACAATCACATAGCCTCGTACAAGCAGCGGATGTTCACTGTCTCAATACACCAACCGCTTAGGGAAGCCTACATGTGAAAAAGTTTTGGTTCAAGCTTATCCAGCCCAACACTCTAATGGTACACGAATCTCCCGAACGGATCCATTGATTCATTCGCTCAACTCACCTACATATTTGTGGAACAGTTCGCCAGCAGCAAGAAACTTGAGAAGCTGTCGGCCGACCTATGCAGAGTATACCAAAGAAGGGGCGAGCCACTGAGAGAGTATGTTAGCAAGTTTAACAAAGAGAAGATCTCCATCCCTGCATGTAACCCTAAGACAGCCGTAGATGCCTTCAGGAAGGGTCTCCTCCCAGACGGAGAGCTATACAAAGAACTTACAAAGCTAGGTTGCACCATAATGGAAGATGCCCTGGCCCGGGCAGTGATCTAAATAAGATGGGAGGAGGATGAGATAAACCGAACGATTCACTCCAGATACGATTTAAGGCGGAATGACAGGAAGCCAGAGCATAGGCTAGCGGAGAACCGCTACCAACCCCCAGCACGTAATTCGAGGAGAGTCAAGAAATCGTATGATCGCCAAGCAACAAGAACCAAGAGCAGACAGTTCGGATCGAACCGGTACAAGATACAGGAATACAGCCTCAATGTCGAACCAACCCAGGTCATCGCGATTATGAAGGGAATGGGATCCACTGTTAAATGGCCAGGCAAGCTCAATCCCGAGGCAAGAAAAGACAAGACCAAATGGTGCGAGTTCCACGGCGATCAAGGGTACAACACCGCATACTACATTGCGTTACGACTAGAGGTCGCTGTACTTCTAAAGAGGGGATACCTCCGGGATCTGCTAACCGATAAAGGGAAGAACACCATTAGCCATAAAAGTTCAAAAGAACCATCACCACCTCCGCGAGAGCCTACACCAAAAGGTTTCTGTTCGCTCATCTCCGGAGGATCAAAGATCAGTGGGGTAAGTTACTCATCAGCCAAGCGATATGCCAGAGCCAACCGCCACCATGAAGTCCAATCCATCCATCCGGTCTCACAGTCACACACTCATCAGGTAATTCAATTTGAAGATGACGAGCCGGTCACCTTGGCCGCTCCTCATCACGATGCCCTAGTCATCTCCCTGCAGGTCACCAACATCCTAGTGAAAAGAGTATTCGTAGATGGAGGCTCTCCAGCAAACATCCTATTCCTCGAAGCAGTGAAGGCTATGGGACTAGAAGAGGCAAACACCAACAGGCAGCTGACGCTGCTAGTTGGTTTCAGCTCTGAGCAAAAGTATACTATCGGGGAGATCATCCTCTCTATCTACACTGGTGGAGTGAACAAACAGACCATTTTTCTAGTAATCGACTACCCCTCGCCATACAACATCATCTTGGGCCGACCTTGGATCTACGATATGCGGGCGGTCCCATCTACCTTCCACTAAACGATCAAATTTCCAACCAAGTGAGGGGGTATGAGAGATCAAGGGTGACCCCAAAACTTCCAGGGATTGCTACAAGAATGCCTTCAAAGGTAAGGGTAACTCTTCATAGCAATTACAGATTCATCTGACCCCACCGACCGAGCCAGATCAACCATCTATAGAAGAGTTGGATGAAGTACAGATACATCTAGATGACCCCGAGAGAAAGAAAAACATAGGGTCCCGCCTCAAGCCTGAGACAAGAGAGAAGCTGATAGAATTCCTCAAACAGAACCAAGACTGTTTCGCCTGGTCCCACACCGACATGACTTGAGTCAGTCCAGAAGCAATGGTCCACCAGCTCAAGGTAGACCTATATCACCCACCAGTGAAATAGAAGAGAAGAAAATTCACACCAGAGCGTAACCGAATTGTTAACGAAAAGATCGAGAAGCTCCTGAGCAATGGCATGATCAAAGAGGTCCACTACCCCGAATGGCTGGCGAATGTCATGGTCGTAAAGAAAAAGAATGGGAAATAGAGAGTGTGCATCGACTTCACAGACTTGAATAAAGCCCGCCCCAAGGATTCTTTCCCACTCCCACATATCAACATGATGGTCGATGCGACTACAGGTCACGAGCTCCTTAGTTTCATGGACGCTTTCTAAGGGTACAACCAGATCTTGATGCACCCAGACGACCAAGAGAAGACAGCCTTCATCATGGAAAGGGAAACCTATTGCTATAAGGTTATGCCATTCGGCCTGAAGAACGTCGGGGCCACCTACCAGCGGTTGGTCAACAAGATGTTTGCCGAGTACCTTGGAGACACCATGGAGGTATACATTGACGACATGCTCGTCAAGTCACTGATGGCCGAACAACACCTCGACCACCTTAAGCAGGCATTTGCCGTCCTCAGGAAGTACAACATGAAGCTAAATCCAGCCAAGTGCTCATTCGGGGTCTCGTCAGGTAAATTCTTGGGCTACATGGTGACTCAGCGAGAGATAGAAGCCAACTCAGACCAAATCAGAGCAATCCTTAGTATACCGTCTCCAACTTGCCTCAAAGACGTCCAGTGCCTTGCAAGACGGGTAGCTGCTTTGAACCGCTCCATTTCCAGGTCAGCCGACAAGTGCCACCTCTTCTTCCATGCTCTCAAGAAGTCCAAGAAGTTCGAGTGGACCGTCTCCTGCTAAGAAGCCTTGCAACAGTTGAAGAGGTACCCGACCTCCCCTCCGTTCCTTTCCAAACCTGTGGACGGGGAGAAGCTCTACTCTTACCTAGTGGTCTCAAAGACAGCCATCTCAGCAGTACTAGTTCGGGAAAAAGAAACGAAGCAGTTGCCGGTCTATTATGTAAGCAAGTCACTTCTTGACACGGAAAAACGATACAGTCAGCTGGAAAAATTAGCCCTCGCCCTCATCCATGCATCCAGGAAGCTCAAGCCATGCTTTCAATGCCACTCAATAGTTGTACTCACCTCCTTCCCACTCAAGAAGATACTTACAAACCAGAGCTATCAGGTCGACTCCTACAGTGGACAGTAGAGCTCAGTGAGTTCAACATATGATACCATCCTCGCACCGCCGTCAAATCCCAGGCCTTAGCTGACTTCATTGTTGACTTCACCCCGAATACTACCACCCAAGCAGAAAGTGAGTTGTTAAGCATAAACGGCGGATCACCCTCCAAGTGGACCCTTTTAGTGGACGGCTTGAGTAAAGTAAATGGAAGCGGACTTGGAGTGGTACTAATTACGCCAGAAAGAGACATCATCAAGCGGGCAATATGGTGTGGGTTCAAGTGCACGAACAACGAAGCCGAATATGAGGCCCTCATGGCTGGACTTTCCTTAGCCAAAGAAATTGGAGCAAAGAAACTAGAGGTGAAGTCTGATTCCCAGCTCGTGGTCAATCAACTACAAGGCACGTATCAAGCACGCGACTCAAAGATGACATCCTACTTGAGCATGGTCAAGGAAATGCAGGCCCAATTCGATGAGTTCTCCATCGTCCAAATACCAGAGCGGAGAACTCTCATGCTGATGCCTTTGCCAATCTCGGCTCGACCCTCAAATGCTCTTCCCAGTCATCCATCCCTCTATTATTCATGCAGTGGCCCGCCAACTGGGAGGGACAACAACCAAACAAGTCACCCAAGGAAGCCATGGGTGTTGAACTAGCTGACTGTTGGATGACTCAGATAGTGAGATACTTGGAACACGACGAACTCCCAGCTGACAAGAATGAGGCACGACGACTAAAAGCAAGAGCCGCCAGATTCACCATACATGAGGGCCAACTCCTTAGAAAATCATTCTCGGGCGCCTACCTCAAGTGCACAAGCCCAGAAGAGGCCCAACGTGTCCTTGTCGAGTTACATGAAGGTGAATGTGGAAATCATGCTAGGGGACGTAGCCTTGCACACCGGGTGATCACTACTGGATATTACTGGCCGACCATACCCACCGATTCGGCCGCTTATGTGAAGAAGTGCGACAGTTGTCAGAGGTTTGCTCATGTCTCACACCTCCCACTAGAGCGACTCCATTCCATCCTCACACCCTGGCCCTTTATGAAGTGGGGAATGGACATCGTGGGAAAACTACCGACTGCACCCGGACAACGAGTCTTCATGTTAGCTGTGACAGACTACTTTACCAAGTGGATTGAAGCCGAAGCCTTCACACAAGTCAGAGACCGAGAGGTAAAAGCCTTCATCTAGAAGAATTTCATCTGCAGGTTCGGCATACCGAAGGAGATCGTCACCGACAATGGATCCCAGTTCATCAGTTCAGGCTTCAGGGATTTCTGTGACTTGTGGGGAATAAAATTGAGCTTCTCAACCCCCCGCAACCCCCAGTCTAACGGCCAGACCAAGTCGTCAAACAAGACCATAATTCAGACACTAAAGAAGCGGTTACAAAAAGCCAAGGGTGCATGGGCAGATGAGCTACCCGGAGTCCTCTGGTCATACCGAACCACGACTCGCTCATCAACGGGCGAGACCCCCTTCTCCCTCATATACGATTCTGAAGCAGTCATCCCAGCCAAAGTATCAGTCCCGTCCACCAGGCTCCAATGGGCAGCCGAGGAATCAAACGACCAGAACCTTTGCCAGAACCTAGACACCATCGACGAGCTACGTGAACAGGCGAGCATTCGTAAAGCAGTCTATCAATAATGGGCCGCCCGACATAACAACCGCAATGTGAGGATCCAGACTTTCAAGATAGGCGATTGGGTCCTCCGCAAGGTCTTCCAAAACACCAAGGAGATCAACTTTGGCAAACTCGGCCCCACTTGGGAAGGCCCCTACAAAATAACCAAAGAAGTGGGGAAGGGTGCTTACAAACTCCAGACCCCCGAGGACAAAGACATCAGTAACAGTTGGAATGTCGTTCACCTTAAACGCTACATGTCAACGATATGGTTACCGTACAATTCGATCCTTTCATCATACGTTAACTCGACGAGACGAAGACATAGAAATAGTGTCAACCTCCGGTTACTCTCGATATTATGTATTTAGTTTCTGGACCAATGACCTATATTATAATCCGGATAGAGCAACAACTCAATCTCACTATGGCCATGGTTTTAGTGTCATTGCCATATACTGAATTGCACCGTGAGATAACTTCTCCCGTACCCAGGAGTGATGAATCCTTTGTCTATCCACCATAGTCTTGATACACTCCTCGATGCAGCCAATCACCATCGTATTGACAGCTCTGAATAGAATTACGTTAGGCTAGTGTCAAACTGCACCAATCGGTGCACAAGGCGCTCCGATGATCTCAAGTCTAAAGATCACATGCACCACCATTCGTTAGAGGATTTGTTCCATAAACATTGGGGTCACCATCTATATGGAATCCTCTAGTGGGTCAGTCTAGTGAACTTGCTGCGGTATGTACGCCTACAACAAGCACCCATGTGTTACACCAGGTTGTCACCAAACAACCTTGACAAGTGAGATCAGTCACTGTCTTTCGACAGGGTCATTCAACACTATGATAGTCTTATCGTATTATCTGTGCCCTTACTTCAAAATAATACTAAGGCTACGGACATTTCTAGAATGGCCACCATATGTGCTCATAGGGTTTTCACTACCAAGATTTAAAACATTGGATAGCCTCTTCACGGTTCTACCATTCTGAGGACATATATCAATACATATTGCAATAATAATGATTTACGCGATATAGAACAAAATGCCTTTTATTATTGATTAATGAACATTATTACAAAGAGTGAATTCTACAATAATTGATTGGCTCTAGGGCATTTACTCTAACAATCTCCCACTTGCACTATAGCCAATCATTCATGTATTTAATACCAAATGATCTCAAGTGTCTTTCATGCTTCTGCTGCGATAGAGGCTTTGTCAGTGGATCTACGAGATTGTCGTCAGTTGCACTTACTAATCTCACGTCTTTCCTCTCAACTATCTCTCTGATGAGATGTAATCGTCTGAGTATGGTCTGGACTTCTGATGAGACCGTGGTTCCCTAGCTTGAGCAATTGCTCCATTGTTGTCACAATAGATGTCTATAGGATCAACAATCGTGGGAACCACACCAAGTTCAGTAACGAATTTCTTAATCAAGACTGCCTCCTTGGCCGCATTGCTAATGCAATATACTCAACCTCCTTATAGAGTCTGCTACAGTGCTTTGCTTGGAGCTCTTCCAGCTTACTACACCGCCATTGAGACAAAATACAAACCTTAATTGCGATCGATAATCACTTGTCCGTTTGGAAACTAGCATCCTGTATCCTCTTACTGATCATCTTCTCCTCCATAAACCAGACATATCCTTAGTCCTCTTCAGATACTTAAGATATTCTTGACAGCCATCCATGATGCTCACCTGGATCCGATTGAAATCTACTACAATGCTCAAAGCACATGAGACATCAATGTGAGTACATAGCTGGCATACATGATGGATCCAATTGCTGATGCATATGGGATCCTCTTCATCCTACTCTCTCATCTTGTGTTTTAGGACATAATTCCTTAGAGAGATAAACACCATGTGACATCGGAAGAAATCCCTTCTTGGATTCTTCCATACTAAATCTTTTCAGTACTTTGTCAATGTATGCACTCTGACTAAGCCAAGCAACCTACGTGATCTATCACGATATATCTTTATACCAAGGATGTAGGCTGCTTCTCCTAAGTTCTTCATGGAGAAGCACGGATAACCAAGTCTTTACCGACTACAAGTTCGGTATATCATTCCCGATCAGAAGTATGTCATGACATACAACACTAGGATGCTACTGCCTCCCACTCACTTTCTTGTAAACACAGGGCTCATCTTCGTTTTTGCTAAAACTGAATTCTTTTACGGCTTCATCAAAACGAATGTTCCAGCTCCTTGAAGCTTGCTTGAGTCCATATGGATCTCTGCAACTTGCATACCTTATTGCTTGACTATCAAGAACGAAACCATCAGGTTGTGTCATATACACATCCTCCTCAAGGTTTCCGTTCAGAAAACAGTTTTGACATCCATTTGCCAAATCTCTAGTCATGATATGCAGCAATTGCAAGCATAATCTGGATGGTTTAATCATGGCAACTGGCAAAAGGTTTCTTCATAGTCAATGCCATGATTTGTTTGAAACCTTTGGCAACCAACCATGCTTTATAAGTATGCCACGTTACCATCCATGTCATTCTTCTTCTGAAACCCATTTACACCTTATGGTTTTTTATCCCTTCAAGTGGTTCCACCAAAGACCATCTTGGCTCTGGTACATGGATCCATCTCAGATTTCATGGCTTCAAGCCATTTAACGGAATCTGGATCCGATATAGCTTCTTCGTAGTTTCTGGTTTCATCGTCTTAGTAGACTAGTACGTCACCATGTTAGTCATGAATAACCGTATCTCTCAGGCTCAGGCGTACTCTCCCAGATCTACGTAGCTCAGTGCTACCTGGGGTGTTCACTTTGATCCACAAGTTGGGATACACCTCCTTATGATGCTCAACCACTTCTTGTGGCTATCATCCCGTCCTTCGTCTAGTATATCTTGTGGTTCTAGAACTTCATCGATTTCTACTTTTCTCCCACTAATACTTCTAGAAATATTTCTTTTCTAGGAAGACACCAGATCGAGCACAAAAATTTTACGCTCTTTTGGGTGTAGAAATAGTATCCTTTGGTCTCCTTTGGATATCCCCAAATATACATTTACAAGATTTTGGGCCCAACTTTTTCAAAGTAATTTCTAACATAGCTTCGCAACCCCAAATCATAGATAAGACAGGTTACGCTTTCCCCACTCCATAGCTCATATGAGTCTTATCTACAGACTTTGACGGCACACGATTCAAAACGTGAGTCGTAGTCTCTAGGGCATAACCCCAGAACGATGCAGGTAAATCACTAAACTCATCATGGACCTAACTATGTCAAGTAAGGTCCTGTTCCTCCTTTCTGACACTCCATTGTGTTGGGTGTTATAAGGAGGGGTGAGTTTGATACTATCCCACATTCCTTAAGGTATTCTGAAAACCCTGAGCTTAAGTATTCACCTCCTCGATCCGACCGAGAGCTTTAATACTTTGCCCAACATATTTTGACTTCATTCCTGAATTCCTTAATTTTATCAAGGCTTCAGATTTATGTCTCAAAGGTAGACATGACCATATCTACTGAAATCATCAGTAAATGTGATGAAGTATGATACCACCTCTGGCTTCAACTGTTATGGACCACATAATCACTATGGATGATGCCTAACAGTTCAGTAGCCCTTTCACTTTGTCCTATGAAAGGAGACTTGGTCATCTTGCCTAAAAGGCATGACTCACATACCTCAAATGACTGAAAGTCAAAGGGTCCAACTCCATCCCTTTGAAGTTTTGCAATGCGAGTCTTATTAACATGACACAATCTACAATGCCAGAGATATGTTTGGTTTTGATCGTTATGTTTAGCTTTCTTGGTTTAAATATTGAGAATATCTTTATTTTTTAAATGAAGAACATATATCCATTATATAACCTTGCATTCCAAATAGAATATCATTCAAACTAAAGGACAACAATCCATTAATATCTCAAAATGATACCCCATATTATCCAAAACGGATACTGAATAATATTTCTAGAAATAGAAGCTACGTGATCAGTATGTAGTTTCTAATAACAAGCTCGCAGGCAAAGATAAACAATAAGTCCCTACAGCCAATGCAGCCACATGTGCTCCATTTCCAACTCGTAGGTCCACCTCTCCTTGGCGAGCACTCTACTCTACTTTAGTCCCTGCACATTAGTATAAATGTGAGTACCATATCCTGTGTCAATGACCCAAGATGTTGAGGGAGAGAAATTAATCTCAATCTAAAAATACCTGAAGTCGTAGCCTCTGACTTCTTCTTGCTTGCGAGGAAAGCCTTGCATTGTTTCCTCCAGTGGCCAGGCTTGCCACAAAAGAAGCAGACTACCTTTCCCTTCCCTATGCCACTCTCAGGCCCAAGAGCAACCTGTCCTTTGGGCTTGGGCTTGGGCTTGGGCTTAGGCTTGGGTTTGGCCTTGGCCTTACCCTTGCCGTTACCCTTTGCTTTACTGGCGCAACCAGTAAAACAAGCTTGACTTTTCAAGTCGTGCTCTGCAGTCCTCAACATGTTCAAAACTTCTAACAATGTTTTCTCCATCGTGTTCTATTGAAATTCATTATGAACGGAGCATAAGAGTCAGGCAAGGACTACAGAATTACATCCATTTGAATTCTGCTTCCAAGCCACATCCTAAGTCCCACCTCTCTATGTGCTCGATCATCTTGAGCACATGAGGACCAACTTGGGCACCCTCAGTCAGACGACTCCGAAACAGTGCTTTCGACACCTTGTACCTCTCATGTCGAGCATTTGTTTCAAATAGCTCCTTGAGGTGTAGAATAATGGAGAAGCATCCATATTCTCATGCTGCTTTTGCCATAGGTGTCTCAGGCTAACATCAAGTATTGAACGCTATCAGCATCATCAAGGAACTTTTGATAACTATCCTTAACTTCCTGAGTGGCATCAGGATCAGGCTCAGCCATGTATGTGCTTCAAGGATATTCAATTTTTTCTGACTTGAGTATAATCCGAAGAATATGATACCAGTCTGAGAAATTGGATCCATCCAACCTGTTTTCTTTTTCGATTATCGGTCGCAGGTTCAATACTCATTTAGGTGAATCTACAATTGCAGAAAATAAAGTTTATTATAAGTTCATTATATTTAATATGGTCTTTTATTAAACGATGCTCCCACTATTTTACTCAAGTCAAAGCCCTCACTATAACTTGGGAAAGCCCGTTGACTTTCCTAGTGGACCGAGATCCCATCCTGCCCATTTCAAACCTTTGCTTTGGCGAACAAGCCAAAATGAGTTGATTAGGTAGGCCAACAAACTTAATCCGCACCAGTTGATAGCTCCCACTATCAACCTCAAATGTGAAAAAGCCAACAAGCCAATCACACAATCCAATGGCTCCAACCATTGTCCTCAAGTGTGATTCTCAGTATCAGTAGAGTGGACACTACATGTCACCACGTACACATTATATGTGTACTGCTCTACTATGCCTAAGACGCGTTTATCAACCTTCACTTTGGCGAACAAGCAAAACCGTCATTTTTAAGTCGACCCATCACCATTAAGGAAAACTCCAATGATTTTAACCTCCCACTGGTAGAAGTGTACCCTTTGCTTTGGCGAACAAGGTTTCGGCGAACAGTGGTTTGATTAAAACCATGGTGATGGAAGACATTCGTGACTTAATATACTTTAATTGAGGGTTTGATATTTAATATCTCATCAGATTATTATCTTTGTTAGAATGACATTGTTTGGTATGTTATTCAACATTCAACCTTAGCATGCATTCTAAACAAAATATTAAAACATGTCGGTACATAGCCCAACTAAAACCGATCTCCTCGAACCTAGAGTAATTAGTGGGTCACCTAGGGGTCTTGTAATAAACATTTTGAGTCTCCAAGTATGGTTGCCTCGTCCTTTGCTCCGACTCTAAGTACATTACAAAAACATCATTCTAAATTTACAATAAAATTAATATTAAACTAATTTTACATTAAAAAATTTAGAAACCTCGATTTACATTCGAGGGGAATGAGATGAGAAAAGAATGTACATCAAGAAGAGGAGAGAAGGCAGGACACGCAGGCCCTATTTAAAAAAAAAAAATATTACAACCATACATACCCAAAATAATTTAAAACATTCACCCTTAGGTCTAAGGCTCATGTACCAATCACCATGCAATATACAAACAAGTACAAAGCATACATTTCAAAAACAATCAAATTTTTTTGAATCGTGTGGGTTATATATTAATTACCCTCTTAAATGTGCAGAATGTACATTGGCTTTACAGGTTATTAAAAACTGCAGTTTGATCCCTTCGCAAAAATACAGAATTGAAAAAGCTACAGACGTGGCCGCGGTGAAGGAAGCTACAGACTTCGCCACGACGAAGGTTTTATCTTTGCCGCGGCGAGGTTTACAGTATGTACTTCGCTGCTACAGACTTCGCCACAGCGAGAATTTCCAAAGGCACTTCGCCGCGGCAAAGCTGAAACCTAGAAATCCCCAATTCGTATAGTTCGCATTTTTGCAGTTTTTCATGTACAAACACGAATCCAAATCAAATCAAATGCACACACGTTCAACTAGGATATTAACCAACCAATATAACATTCATCAACACATTATTAAACCAATTTAACAATTGATTCATTCATTCAAAAGTGGATTTAAAGATTTTTCAGATTTAACAAAATCTGGGTTTTCATGGCAGATTCATCAAGGCAACATGTTATCAACAAACACATGTAATCAACCATTCATAAAAACTGTAAAATCTAGTACCCTAGGCTCTGATACCACTGTTAGGAAACAACCCGGTTGCGCAGTGGAAAACAAAATTTTATACAACTGTAGATCGTTCCTTAAAGCCCAAAATCAAGGCACAAATTTTACAGTTTATGTATTACATCAAGAATCTGTAGAAAATGTAAATCTAAAGTTTAGATTCATAGCCACGTTAGAGGCTCCAACAATATTGTCTCTGAACGTGTTTGCTACCGATCCAAGTGTAGGATCGAACCAAGAAGTCCACATGAAGAACACCACCAAGAACCAAGCAGGGATTTGCTAGATCCTCCTTGGCCTTAAGAAATCAAGAAGAAAAAGAAATATTTGATCTTTCAATCAAATAGTGAAAGTGGCGTGGGAGAGTGTATGGGTTGTTGTGTTTTTCTTTTCTTTAATCAAAAGGCAAAAATGAATTAAAATCACAAATCACACAAACACCTTTCCTTTTATAAGCAAACCAAGTTGCCCTATTCTCACATGGAATGGGTTTGGGCTCCAACCCAAACACCCCATGTTGCCAAACACTCCCAATTAGATATTTTAATTTAATTAATCACTATCTCAATTAAAATCAATTAATATTTAATTAACATTTAACAATAATGACGATTTAATTAAATATGTGCGAACACATATTTAATCGTAATTTCACTTATTTAATTTTCTAACAAATTAAATAAAGGCTAAGACTCCAGCAAATTTAATTGCATTGTGAAATTACCAAAATACCCTTTCACCTAAAAAGACGAAAACGCCCTTCTTTCTTCTTGGCTCTTAAATTATCTTCTATATGTGTGACCCATAGGCTCCTCATCATACCGGCAGTGTATAGTATCGCGATTAACACCAATTAATCATCTCACTAATACACAGACCAAGATTGGCCCCTAGCAAGACATCATGGCCACCCGATAGATTCGGATTCAGCAAAGCGGCTACCTGTCAACGATATAGTTACCGTACAATTCGATCCTTTTATCATACCTTAACTCGACGAGACGAGACGAAGGCATAGAAATAGTGTCAACCTTCAGTTACTCTTGATATTATGTATTCAGTTTCTGGACCAATGACCTATATTATAATCCGGATAGAGCAACAACTCAATCCCACTGTGGCCACAGTTTTAGTGTCATTGCCATATACTGAATTGCGCCATGAGATAACTTCTCCTGTACCAGGGAGAGATGAATCCTTTGTCTATCCACCATAGTCTTGATACACTCCTCGATGTAGCCAATCACCACCATATTGACAGCTCTGAATAGAACTACATTAGGCTAGTGTCAAACTGCACCAATCGGTGCACAAGGCGCTCCGGTGATCTCAAGTCTAAGGATCACATGCACCACTATTCGTTAGAGGATTTGTTCCATGGACACTGGGGTTACCATCCATATGGAATCCTCTAGTGGGTCAGTCTAGTGAACTTGCTGCGGTATATCTGCCTACAACAACCACCCATGTGTTGCATCAGGTTATCACCAAACAACCTTGACAAGTGAGATCAGTCACTGCCTTTCGACAGGGTCGTTCAACACTATGATAGCCTTACCGTATTATTTGTGCCCTTACTTCAAAATAATACTAGGGCTACAGACGTTTCTAGAATGGCCACCATATGTGCTCATAAGGTTTTCACTATCAAGATTTGAAACACTAGATACCCTCGTCAATGTTCTACCATTCTGAGGACATATATCAATACATATTGCAATAATAATAATTTACGCGATATAGAACAAAATGCCTTTTATTATTGATTAATTAACATTATTACAAATAGTCAATTCTATAATAATTGATTGGCTCTAGGGCATCTACTCTAACACGAATCGACCCCGCTTGGTTCACGAAAATACCTTCGAATCGACCCTGCTCAGTTCACGGGATCATCTTCAGTCGGCCTAGCCCAATCCACGAAAGGACGCCGCCAAATCGGCTCAGTCTGACCTACGATTCGCACCTTTGAGTTGGACCCGTCTGACCCAAGAATTCACACCTCCGGATTGACTTCAACTAATCCAGGACTTAGTACTCGGTCGGCCAGACCGAATGAATGGTTCTTACACCGGCAATAAGCAAAACGCCAACCTAGCCCAACATAAGGCTTACATGCCTTAGCCGCTAGGTCACACTGAAGTAACAAACACAACCTAGTGCATCTACAAGAAAAGAAACAATGAACCCATTCATCCATAAAGAAAGCATCAGAAGTTAGAACAATCGAGTATAATAACAGATAGCCTCAAACGGCTCAATTCAAAATACAAAAGAACGGCACATGCCAAGAAAAAGGGCATCGCAGGCCCCAAAATACAAGGAAAAACTAGGCTAACTATCCTCAGTACGAGTCGCCTCCTCCATCTCTGACTCAGTCATAATGTCCACACCACCAGCACCTGTCCTAGTAGCCCGGTTGCTCGCACCCCCAACATCTGACGGCCCCGACTAACTAGAAAGGTGAGGCATCTGTTCCTCATCCTATAAACCCGGATGACCGGCTTCCTCTTCCAGCAACTCCGGCATGAGCTAGATGTCTTTGTCCGGATCCCAATGAGAAGTCTTCCCTTCCTTAAACTCAAGCATGAGTTCACCACGGGCCTTGATGATAGCGTCATCGGTAATGGAAATACACTGCTCCCTAAGAGACTCGATCTCTGTGGTCTTCTCGGCCAACTCACACCTCAACTGCTCCAGCTCATGCTCGCTATCCCTCAGACGCTGTTGAAACTCTTGCTCGGCTTTCCGGGCTGTCGCCTCTTTTTGGGGCAGGCTGGTGTTGGCCTTGGATACATCCTGTATCTGTTTCTCCTGCGCCACGACAGACTTCCTCAGATGAAAACTGCTAGTGAGTACCTGCACAACAAAACATTGTCATCAGAACAAGATTTAGGAACAAAATCATCGAATACTATTGTCATACTTGAACGGCGCGGGCTACCTCCAATTAGCCGTAGCAACTGCACCCATCTGGTTAAGATGTGCCTCATCCGCCGAGAACAAAAATGAGTCGGCCAACTTACTCATGGTAGTCTCATCAAAGTAAGTTGACGCATTAGCCGAGATCGTGATGGTAATCGTCCCGGACTCTTCATCCATGACTGCGTCTGGGATGACCCAGCTCCAACTGCAGGCTGCTGACTCGACGGTTGCTGACTCAAGGGAGTCGCTAACACATCCTCTGCTCTCCTATCCTCCCTGGCTAAGGACTCTCTCATCCTCTTCTCTCGGTGCCGGGCGATAGATTCTCTCGCACTCAGGACTTTACTCTATATTCATTCAGTCAATACAAGATTTCTAAATCAACACCCTAGAAAATTTGATCTTTCTCTCTCAATCTCAAATGGTATTAGAGCTATTGACAAACGTCTATGGCTTATCTGAATTATAAGTCTTTAAATTCTAGTTCAAAACCTAAAATTGAGCAAACTAGCTTTGTAAACGCGACAAGGTTTCTTTCTTCACTCCCAAAGCTTACTGTGAAATTAGTGGAGAAAAATTACACTTACTGGCGATCACAAATTTTGCCTACTCTTGCGTCTCATGAACTTGATGGATTCCTTACTAGTGAGTCTCCTTGTCCTTCTATGTTTCAGCTTGAAAAATCAATAGAATTTGAGCAATTAATCAAGAAACCAAACCCTAGGGTTTTTGTTGGAAAAGAACAAATCAATTTTTCGTGAGCTAGTTTTTTTTTTTTTTTTTGTCAATTTTGGAGTCTATGTTTAGGCATGTAGCTAAGTGTACTAGTGCATGTGAGATCTAGAATACTTTGGAACTACATTTTCAATCTTTTTTGAAAGCCTGATCCTTGTTTGAGAAGTTTATTGCATAATACAAAGAAAGAATCTATGAGTATTAACGAGTACATTTTAAAGTGAAAGAATTAGAGATGAGTTAATTGCAAGTGGAGTGCAGATTGGAGCTGAAGAATTACTCTTATATATATTGGATGGTCTAGGACTAGAGTATGATGTTGTGGTGGCCAACCTTACTTCTAATAGCAGTTAAACAACCCTATAGGAAGCTCAGTTTCTACTTAATAAACACGAAATGCATCTAGAGAGACAAAATAATGCCTTGTCAACTTTTCATTATCAACTAACTTCTGCCTTGATAGCTTCCAAGCAAGGATCCATTGACAGTTTACCTCAAATGCCTAACTCTTCAGGAACTATGTTTCGTACTCTTTCTAACAAGGTTCAAGCAAGATCATCTCAATATCAGCATACTGGACCCTATTCCCAGAACAATTATAATGTTGGTACCTCAGCTACTTTGATCACTTATCGTCACTTTACTAGATGAGCTCTTGGGGTGGGAAATTCAAGAGGCATAAAAGGTGTTCTTCGATCTCCATACTCAGTTGCTTCTCAGTTTTTTACTCCTGGTGCACCTTTGTTTAATACTAATGTGATGAAAGGTCGAGGTAGAAGATGCTGCTATTTTAAGCCAAAATTGGTTTGTCAAGTTTGTGGCAAATTAGGCCACTCAACCTTACAATGCTACAAAAGATTCGATCACGGGTATCAAGGCTTTACAACACCTACATATAGTCCTTTAGTACATGCATCAGCTTACTCTCCCTCAATGCCAATTTCAACTCCTTTCCCAGGATCTTCAAAATATAACATGAGTGCTAAATCTGTACAAGCACTGTTTATAGCTAATGTTGTACCATTTAAGCCCTTTCATCCTTCCTATGCTGGCTTTGATCTATCAGCTTTTGCTGCTCCAAAGTCAAGCTATAATGGCCTTGTAGTAGCCACCACAGTGTGACCTTGCTATATTTTTTTAATTATTTTTTTTATAATTTATAATTTTTTGTGTTCGTTTTTTTTTTTTTTTTTTTTTTTTTTTTTTTTTTTTTTTTTAATATGAGAGGATTTTGAGAAATATTGGGGTTTCTTTAGGTTCATGGTTAATAAGGAGGGGAAAAAAATGCCACCCCTTGGTTATAGCTCTATTTTAATTTAGACCAAAATTATTTTTCACTTCGAGTCGATCATGGAAGTAACACATCTTAGGAAATTCATTAGGATGAAATGAAATAATGCGTAAGAAGAATAATTTGCCCCCATCTTTTTCGCACAATCACAAAAATGCCAAACAACTATTAGAACAATAACCCATACCTTTGAATTTGTTCTTTGTATTTCCAGATTTTCAGTACAAATTTTCTTCACCTTACACCAGTTTCCCATCCCGTTTTTATCATTCTTAACACAGGATTCATTTCAAAATAAAAGAAAAAAAAATCAGGCCCGAATCTTTACAAAAATGGTAACTAAATCCTAATGTGAATCACTCAATCAAAACTATAAATCAAGAATTTGTATGTTGATGCATGATTTTGACACCAACGACTCGCATGTGCAAAGTGCTAAGCTGTCTTTAGAAATTACACGTGAATGATTATGATAATTGATTATAGTGCAAAGATTATATATGTTTGCAGAAACATAAATAATAGATTGATAAGAGAGGTCTTTATCGTGGTTCGGATGCTTAAAGTGATTCTACATCCATTGTTATTTTATTATTCTCTAACTATTTTTCTGATATTGCCTGTAAGGCTTACAAAAATGGAGAAATACTTTGTTTACAGAGAAAAATAACGAAGCTCAAATTTGTGCCCAACTCCCTCTTTCATGAAGAGAGATGCCCATTTATACTTTTGAGGTCAATGTAATACGTATTGTTGCAAGTTGCCTTGACATGTGGGGACGACTCCTTAATTCTTATCTTAAAATGGGATAGGATTGATATAAAATATCTCTTTGAGGCAGTTTGGGTTTTGACAGCTAATACCACTTTGTCTTTGAGTGCTTGTTAAGCTCTAATTGGTGGTGCTGACATCAGTGTGTATTCTTGGCACAATAGAACCCCCCCCCCCCAATAGTTTTTGGAGTGCGTAATTGTACTTCAAAAACTCATGCCTTAGTTTTGAATGGTTGTCGCACTATAGGTTGCAGTCTCGAATTGAAAAGCTCGAACTATGCTTGGTGTGATCGGGTGCTGAGAGCTAGGACTGCGATATGGGCGCTTGAAGCAATCTAAAGTTGAGTGCGATTTAATAATTAACATAAAATGTCTAGTAGATGAATTCTCATAGAGAACTGAACATCAGAAGCCCAAACACATGGCTCAAAGGTCCTAAACAAACAAGCCAACTTAAAACAACCATAACTTTTGATTAGGGAGGAGTTTTGGAGCCCATAAGATATCCACGGAAAGCTCGTTCTAAGCTGTACGTCGTGGCAACAAGGGCACCCAATTGAGACCATTTTTGTGGCCAAAATCCACCATTTTGGCATGTTTCGGGGCTGTTTTGGGTTTTCTATACATTTTTTCTAACGCTAACAGCTGGTCAGGATCTGAGAACTGATTGTGATCTGAGAGCTGAGAACACGATCTAAGACTGTTCACAATCTCAAAGCTGAGAGTTGATCGTGATTTGAGAGTTAAGAGCTGATCACGATCTAAGATCTTAGAGAGCTCGATATGTGCACGCGATCTAAGCGATCTGAAGCACATGATCTGAAAGATTTGATGCATACGATCTCAAGTTGATGAGCGAGCTTATGAGCTTGATCAGAGAGCATAAAGAACTCGATATGAAGCGCAAGGAGCTTTGATCTAAGAACTCAAGAGCTCTCTACTATCTGAGAGATTGGGAGCTCTTTGCGATCTGATAGCACAAGGAGTTTGATCAGAAAGCATATAGCACAAAGAGTTCGATTTGAAATGTGAAGCTTGATCTGAGAACACAAGAAGTTCGATCAGAAAGCGCGAAGCTTGATCTGAAAAACACAAGGAGTTCGATCAGAAAACACGAAGCTTGATCTAAGAACACAAGGTGTTCGATCAGAAAGCGTGAAGCTTGATCTGAGAACACAAGGAGTTCGATCAGAAAGCGCAAAGCTTGATCTGAGAACACAAGGATTTTGATCAGAAAGTGCGAAACTTAATCTGAGAACTCAAGATTAGCAATCTAGGTTCTCGGAAGCGCGATTTGGGTGCTCAGAAGCACGATCTGGCCACTTGGAAGCACGATCTAAATGATCTGAATGTGTGATCTCAACGATCTTGAGCGCGCAATCTGGATGCTTAGAAGCATGATCTGGCCGCTCGGGAGCACCATCTGAGTGCTCAAAAGCATGAACTGGTCACTTGGGAGCACCATCTGAGTGCTCGGAAGCACGATCTGGCCATTCGGGAGCACTATCTGAGTGCTCTAAAGCACGATCTGGCTACTTGGGAGTGTGATCTAAGTGCTCGGAAGCACAATCTGGCCACTCGAGAGTGCGATCTAAGTGATCTGAATGTGCGATCTCAACGATCTTGAACGCGTGATCTCAAGAGCTTGGGAGCTCAATCTGATATGAGAGATCTGAAAGTGTGATCTGGGTGATCTAGCCATGCGATCTGAGAGCTCTAATGCATGCGATCTGAGAGATTTGGGCATGTGATCTGAAGTTGAAGATCAGAGCGATTTAAGCGATTTGGCCACGCAATTTGAGTGCTCTGATATGGAACAGGCTTTAGTATTTTGATAATAACTTGAGGTGTAGACCTCGGATTTTGATGATTCTTCGACCATCGGAAAGCTAACTCAAAAAACTACAACTCTTGTGTTTACTGCTTTGCTAGATTTAGACTTTATCCTACTCAGATTTTCACATCTAATAATGTGAAGATTTTGAGGCTTGCTGGAAAAACATGTAGAGCTGATGTGAATCATGCCTTCCTTCTAGAACCAAACTGTTGATGCGTGATTTTGACACCAACGACTTGCACGTGCAAAGTGTTAAGTTGTTCTTAGAAATTACACGTGAATGATTATGATAGTTGATTATGGTACAAAGATTATATATGTTTGCAGAAACATAAATAATAGATTGACAAAAGAGATTTTTATAGTGATTCGGATGCTTAAAGCGAATCATACATCCACTGTTATTTTATTATTTTGACTATTTTTCTGATATTGCCTGTAAGGCATACAAAATTGAGAAATTCTTTGTTTACAGAGAAAAGTAACGAAGCTCAAATTTGTGCCCAGATCTCATATGTCCAGCTCCCTCTTTCATGAAGAAATGTGCCCATTTATAACTTTGAAGTCAATGTAATGAGTGTTTTTAAAAGTTGCGTTGACACATGAGGACCACTCGTTAATCCTTATCTTAAAATAGGATAGGATTGATATAAGATATCTCTTTGAGGCGGTTTGGGTTTTGACAGCTAATACCATTTTGTCTTTGAGTGTTTGTTAAACTCTATTTTGCGGTGCTGACATCAGTGTGTATTTTTGGCACAACATTGTATAAAATGATTGTCGTTGGTGTTTTGGAATTAAAATAATATAAATTATAGCAATTTAATCAAACTACAAATTTTCAAATGAAAATGTAAATATTGTCATCTAGCCAGATGCGTCATTGGAGGCGCCTACTTCAGCAACATAAAACTCTTGCTGTCTTCTTTCTTTAATTCTCAACTACTGATTCTAAGTGATTCAAAGAGTCAGCCCACGACCTTTGTTAGGATTATTTTAGTATTTGGATAGAATTAAAATAATTAGGTTAAATCTTTTTTATAATTATACTATTATCTAATTAGAATATATTTTGCATTAAGCAATTAGATTTGAATTAGACAATTACAGTCTTTTTAGAATTAAAATAATGTGTAAGGTTATATAAAACTTAAAACAATTAGAGTTTAGCAAGCAATAATCAATAAAATTCTTTTTCCTTAAACTCTTAATTCTCATTCTTCTTGGAGGTTCTATTGTCTCATATAAAGCATAAATACTATCCTAACAATTGTCGAAAAGGCTTAAAAGGTGGAGTAGACCCATAAGAATGCAAACTCGAGCCGAGTGGGGGAGTGCCACCACCATTCGCATCACTGTCCCCCACGGGCTTCTTCTATCATCGTCCTTGTTCTAGCTTGGCGTCAATGGTAGTCAGTTAGTGTAATAGCCTTCAAAAGACCCTCTAGGGAGTCAAGTTTGGCCTCTTGAGCATCCAATTTGGCCCCATGTTGAGAAACAAGTTCATTCAGAGCCTTTAGGCGAGAAGGGTCAGCCATGGAAAAGGAGCAAGAGCACCAATTGTTGGGATAGTGATCTGCTTTATATGAGGAAACAGAACCTCCAAGAAGAATGAGAATTAAGAGTTTAAGGGAAAAAAACTTTATTGATTATTGCTTGTCAAACTCTAATTATTTTATATAACCTTACACTTTATTCTAATTTTAGAAGGACTCTAATTACCTAATTCAAATCTAATTGCTTAATGCAAAAGATATTCTAATTAGATAATAGCTTAATTATAAAAGGATTTAATCTAATTATTTTAATTCTATCCTAATACTAAAATAATCCTCACAACGTTCCTTGGAAGGAAACTTGAAGAAGAGTCCTTGTAGACATACATAGCTAATATCGATTGATAGAAACCAAGAGCAAGTTTGGAAATAGATTTTGGTGTGGGAGCCAAGTAAATCCAATAAATCATAAGAAAATTTGCAAAACAATTAAAAGACATTGATTTGGAGTCAAAACCTAGAAGACATGAATTGAAACAATGAGACTAGTCCAGGTGCCTGTAAGCTGGTCACACCTCTATTTAAAAAAAAAAAAAAAGTCAAGGAAAAATACTTTAGCTTTTCTGAAAATCAGTCAGATGTTGAAAAGTTGGCCAGACGCCATAGGCGGTTAGACACAAAGATCTATACGGACTGTTTTAATGGAAAATGCGGGTTGTGTAATTTTGGCTTAAAAATTAGTTCTAAGAAGATGTTTTAAACATGCCCAAGACATGTAAGGATTTTTAAAACACAAAATATCTTTCAAAGCAACAATTAAACATGAACATAAAATCCCAAAATGTGATCAATGTTTAAACTAGTGCATTAAACAAATAATAAACATGAGAGATGCCTTTTAATGCTTTCAAAGTATTCTGTTTCATGCTACAAAAATATAATGTGATATGTGTTTTTCTGATATAGGACGTGAATATGCAAAGAATCGAGATAGAGAGGCAAAGAGCAGCAGTTCAAGATTATGATATTGTCAAAGAGATGAAAAAAGAGAGAAAAATTTCTGTATATTTCGTATTGTATAAACTTGTACAATGACTAATTTATACACATTTTGTAAATGTAGAAAAGGAAAATAGTAAATACAAATAAACGTAATTATTCAATCAATCACATAAATTATGAATTGATTGAATGTCAAAATCATTCCTTGATCACAGCCAGTAGAGATCGAGGAGAAGCTGTAAATAATATGCATTCTATATTTCGTCAGAATATATGGCTATGGCACTTGAAGAACTATTGTTTCTCTCTCTAAACGAGATTGAAGTTATATGGAATTATAGGAGCTGTTTGTGGTTGCTATGGTGAGGGTTTTTTTTTGGTTAGTGTGTGGTCGTTGGAGAATAGAGAAGGAGATTAAGGTTCTAGGGACTATGGAAGACGAGAGGAGAATTAACGCCAAACCGAGTGGTATTGTGTAAATGGCTGTGGCGTAGGTTTCTTTGTGTGTTTCTTTCTTGCATCCCTCTTCTCACAAAACGAGTTCTTTTTTTGTACTACGGAGTTAGTGAGGGTAAAACTTATGAAGAAATTAATAAACTACGATAATATGCATGCTTTTGGATTAGTGCAACTGCGATCCTAATACTAATAATAATAAATAAATAAAGCCATTTTGATAAAGAAGAATAAGAGATTGAATGTAACTTTGGAAAAATCTAGGTTCATTAGGAAAAATGGTTCCAAAATAATTATTAGGAGATAATTACTAGAAAAAATATTAAATAATTATCTCATCTTAATAAAATATAAAATAACAAAAAATGGATAATAAGATAAACAAAGGGTTTTTTTTTTTATTTTTTATGAGACAAAACATGTTTTATAAAATAAGATTAAATAAAAAACGAGATTTACATTGAAATAAATTAATAAATCAATATAAATGCTATAGACATTATTGTTCGGTTTTAATACAAAATTTTAGATGGAAAAAATTAATTTAAAATACAATTTTTGCAACAAGTAAAGGCTTTATAAGGATGTTTTAGTGATTTTAAGAAAAGAAAGTAATTAAAAAAGAATTTATAACTCTAGAACAGTAGAAAAAGTATTTTAAGAAATATTAAAGATGTCCTTTGGAAAGAATTAAAATAAAATAAGACTTGGAAGGTTGAAATAATAAGTTATTAATGAAGAAATATTTTTATAATATAAAATACAACTCAAACAATTATGAAATTTAAAACTACAGCTTTTCCTATTTTTCTAAAATTTTAGAAAATATAAAATCAGTAAAATGACTTTCCAAAAATAGGAGTGCTTTCGTAATTTAGTGTTTTTTAGTGAACAAAACCCGGGAAATATGTAATTTGATGTCTAAATGCATGGGAAATTATTATGTAATTACACACAATTTCATTTTGGAAGATTTTTTTTTTTTTTTAATTTGTGGAAAATCATTTCGAAAATAGTATAGTTTAGAGTTGGGCTTTTAAATTATTTTCATTTCTTATTAAGACTAAGGTATCCAATTAGAATCCACCTAATTCAAAGAAATACCTCGACACCATGACTCTCCAAAATACCACATGAAATAGCTTGAGTCCGCCTATCTCCTTGTTATGAGGCCTAATGTGTCTTGTTTTAGTGTGAGATGGTCTCGGAATTGCTTTGGGCCTTTCTGGGTTACCTTGAAAAATTTGGGCATCAAATCGATTTACATATCTTGTGTCATTGCAAACCCAACAATTCGATGGGATTTCTTCCTTAAATCTTCCAATTCAAGCGTACAGTGTGCACCAAACCTATTATTTCCCTTTCAAATCAAGCAAAACCTAATACCCTAAACCAATTGAAAGTTTTTGTTTCCATGTTGTGTGTTGGGTGGAATCAGAATAAGATGTTACTCTTGTTTTTGGTGCATGTTGATGTTCAAAAGTAAACAATTAATATGTCCTTGACGCAATTAACCAAAACCACAAGGACTAAAATGTAATTCACTCAGCTTAATATGTGGTGTAAAAAATCTTACAATCCACCGTTAGTTTTGATATTTGAAAATAAGGGGCAATACTATACTCACAAACTTTCTCTTACAATCCTAACGTGACAGTTCGTAATGAATCTCATTTGTTCAGTTGCAAACTGTCATGTCAGAATTGTGAGAAAAAATTTATGAAATTTGGTTGTGAGTTAATCTTTATTCGAAAATAAAACATTTGGTGGGATGTTGATAAGTTTCAAAGCCAAGGGTATCGATGTTTCCCTACCCGTGGCTGAGAAAATGTGATAGGACCTAAAAAATATGAACAAAAGCTTTTTCATTTTCAAATATCATTTATAAAAAATGATAATGATAAATATTTAAAAACATAAAATCAAACTTCTTGTTTTCAAAATGGTTAACATAATAATTTTATCCGCCACATGAGAGATATGAAACAATCAAGTGTACACGATTTTATTGGAAACTATCAAATATACCTAAGGCATTAACAAAAATTTTGTTAAACATAACTGGTAAAGGGCATATTCATATTTACATAATACGTTGATTCAATCTTAATACATTTTAACCGAAATTGATATTAAACTGCAAAAGAATAAATAGCAGTAGTAAAACAAAATAATTTTTCAAGTGTCCTTTAATAAAATTTTAGGAAAACAACAATCAATTAATTTCCTAAAGAGTCAAAGAGGTCATTTATTATTCTTTAGTTGACTTAAGTGAACATGTCTTAACAACAAATGGTGCTTTTAGTAATCACTGTGTCACTTGATACTTTCATAATTTTCACGCTGGGACGAATGAAATTAACGATTTTCGGAAAACAAAAACACAGAATACAATGGCCATATTCGTTTACCAACTAATGGTTTTCATTTTTTTATTCTTCAGTAACTGTTTGTTTATAAATTTCATTTTTTCTTTTCATAAAACACAAAATTTAGAAACAAGGTGAGAGTAAATTTAATAAATTTTTTTTTTTTGGTAATTGGGTGTCTAGTTCAGTTTGTGCGCACTTCAACTAATTTTCAAAGATCTTGAAGTTGACGACCAAGTAAAATTAGGGCACGACCTTAAGAAAAAACACGCCACAACAAGGCCTACAGTCATGCAGGCTGTGTTGTGGGCCTTAAAAAGAGCACGCAACCTGTTAAAAAAATAAAAAAATAAGCCGTTAATAACGACTATTTCACACTTTTTTTTATTTTTTCCTATAAATACCCTAGTATTATTCTTATTTTTTCACACTCCAATTCCAATCTTCATTCTCCTTTCTCTCTCATTTTGTATTTGTATTAATTAAAAATATATATAATTATTATGAAATACAATAAAATAATAAGAATTGAAATATTAATTGAATTTTAACACTTTTTATTATTTATAATTATAAATTAGGATTAAGAATTAACATTAACAATTATATCTTCATTACAAATACAATTATACAAATACAATGCAACTATCTCAATTTTGATTATAGTTTACAAATATTCAAAGAAATTAACGAAAATGAAGATGTATGATATTTTTTTATCAATCATTTACTTAGAATAAAAAGTGTTGAAATTCAATTAATATTTCAATGTCTTATTATTTTATTATATTTCATAGTGATTATATTTTTTTTAATTAATATAAAAACAAATGTCTCTAATATAATATATAAAATATTTTTATAATAATTATTAATGATAAATCAAAATTACCATAATTTATAAATATTAAAAATTAAAAAAAATTTGGTAGGCCGGTCCACAAAGCATGCGGGCTGCCTTGCGTGCTCAGTCCAAGGCACGACACGCTGTATAGTGGGTCGTGTCGTGGGCCTTTAGATTTGGCGGGCCGACATGGCATGTCACGACATGAATTTCTACGGGCTGTAACACGACACGACCAATGGCACAACAGACCTTGAATTTTTAGGCATGACACAGCCTATAGTCAGCTCTACGACCAGGTAAACCCTTCAATGACCACCCGTATTAGAGCTTGTGGGGACTCGAACTCAGGAGCTTATGAAACTTCTTTTTCCTATTTTACCATTAGACTGCCTAGTGGTGGTTAACAAAACAAAAATTTTAATTTTAAATCAATATTTTTAATCATAAACTTGCAAATGAAAATAAAAGGCTTCGTTTAGTTCCTTATTGGGTAGTTTTTAGAATAATATTTTGAAAAATGTTAAATTGGGTGGGTATTATGATGTAGAATTTTGAAAATTAACAAAAATAGAATTTTGAAAATTAACAAAAATACCCCTTATATATATTTATTTACTAAACACCCCTATAATAAAATATTCAAAGTTAACAAAAACATCTCAACCCACTCATTAAATACGAACAGTCGACCACCATCGCCGGAGGGTAGCCGGAGTCACTGTATCGACGTATGACCGGTTGGATCTTACTGATCGTGGGCCGATATGACCTTTTTCGGCCAGATCTTAGATCTGGTCATTGACGACTAGATCTGGCCGCATTTGGTCGTCAATGACAGCCAAAGATATGGCCGTCATTGATGGTCAACGATGACCATATCTGGCCGTCGTTGACGACTGTCAACAACCAGATCTGACCTTTTCCGACCATATCCACCGTGGATCTGGCCGGAAAAGGCTAGATCGACGTACTACTGGCCAGATTCAGCTGGTAGTGTGCCATTACACCAGATTCCAGTCAGCTTTCGACAATGGTGGTTAGAATCTGGTAAATTTGGGTTGTTGGGGTGTTTTTGTCAATTAAATTTTTTTTTGGTCGTTTAGTTAAATTAACAAATTTAAGGGGTTTAAAAGAAATTGAATAATTTAGAATTATATTTTAAAAATAGGTGAACCAAACACAAATTTTGTGTTAACTTTATTAGGAAAATTAGAATAATTTTCTCAATATATGTACCAAATGGAGCTTGACATATTTAAGATAAGTTGTTAGAGGTGAATAAAAAAAATGGTAGTTTAAATAAATTTTATTTGTTGCGGAAACATATTTCGTACCTATTTTTAAATATTGTTTTTAGATAAATGTGTTTTAATTTTTGAAATTATCGTAATTTTCTTGAATAAGAGTAATTAACTAAATTAGAGAAATCTTTTAAAAAAGCTACCGAAACAGATTTCAAAATTTAAATGAGATTTCTTTCTCGAAGTTAAAGCAACTGAAAGCAGACAAAAATGCGTTCGATAGATTCACGTGGCACCAATCAAACAGCACAAATCTCTTAAACGGACCCACACCCAAAGGCTCCTGAATTTCGAAACTCAAACACTAAGCGCGAAAATTTAAGCCCTCTCTCTCTTTCCATTCTAAACTGTAAAAGCTGGTGAGCCTTTCTCGAACTCCGTTCTTTGATTCAATTAATTTAATTTAATTTCAACTATTGATTTTCAAAATCGCTCTTTACATTTGTACTCATTTTTGTTTATTCCTACTTGCTCACTGTAAGTTGTTCAATTTCTTTCTTCTCTGTTTGGCTCTCGAGATAATTAGGTACAAACTCCAAATTTCTTTGTTTATTTTTCATTAGTTTTAACAATTCATATTCAATAGCTCTTAAAAATTAGTACTATTTTTGTTTATTCCTAAGTCTTCTTCGTCCACTTGCTCAGTATACGTTGTTCAATGTTTTTCATCTGTGTTTGGTTCTCGAGAAAAATAGGTGGAAACTCCACATTTACGTTGTTTATTTTTCATCTTGTTTCTATTTAATTTTAACAATGCATATTCAATCGCTCTTAAAATTAGTACTAATTTTGTTTATTTCTGAGAGTAAGTTGTTCTATTTCTTTTATATTATATTCACTCTCACTGTCTGTTTCATTCTGGAGAAAATTAGGTAGAAGCTCCAAATTTACTATGTATTTTTCGTTTTTTGTTTTTCATTATGTTTGTGTGTTTGTAGGGATAAATATTAACCTATAAGCTCTGATTTGTGTTATTTTATAGGTTATGAGACTATGAAGAACTCATATTTATCTTTGCATTCAATTACAATAAGTTGAATTGCAAAGTTAAGGGTTTAAGGCATTTAGGTTGTTGAGCTTATTAAGATGAAAACGAGAGCATCTTCTAGGATAAATGTCCAGCAAGTCTCGTTTGAGCTTAAGCATAAAGTGATTCTTGCGCTCAACAAGCTAGCTGATAGGGATACTTATCAAATAGGGGTTGATGAGCTTGACAAAATGGCTGAATGTTTAACCCCTGATAAGATTGCCCCATTTGTTTCTTGTATACTGGACACTGATTCTGAACAAAAAAGTTTAGTTCGGAAGGAATGCATTAGATTGATAGGCGCATTAGCAAGGTTTCACCAGGCTCTAATGGGACCACATCTGAGCAAGATGGTTGCTAGCATAGTTAAGCGACTCAAGGACTCAGATTCCATAGTGAGGGATGCTTGTGTGGAAACAATGGGTGTTTTGGCTTCAAAACTGAGTAATCGTGGTGATGACGGTGATGGGGTTTTTGTTGCATTAGTGAGGCCGCTTTTTGAAGCTTTGGGTGAACAAAATAAGTCTATGCAGTTTGGTGCAGCATTGTGCTTGGCAAGGGTTATTGACAATATCCACGATGCTCCAGTTTCAATTTTGCAGCGAATGCTGACTCGAACCATAAAGTTGCTTAAGAATCCTCACTTTATGGCAAAACCAGCTGTAATTGAGTTGAACAGAAGTATTATTCTGGTAAGTTTTTAACTGTAGCATGCAAGTCTGGTTGCCTTGAACTTCATTAATTGATGCCTTTTTTTTTTTTTTTTTTTTTGGTCTTGCTGAAACATGTGTTGCTGTATTTTGTGAAATTATCATGCATCTACAGCTGAAAATGTGAGGATTGATATTAACTTGTTTGTTCTCTGTTTATTTTATGTTACTATGCAATCAATAATACTTTTGATAAACAAAACCAGGGATGGTTTTCATGAATATGGGTTATCTTGTGGTTACAATGATCATAATAAAAACGACTTTCCTTGTGTTTTCATATCTTTCTTGAACATCATTTGACTATGATAATTTCCATCTCATATTCCTGGCATCATTCCATGTGGCTTTCTAAAGATTACATCTTTTAATGATTACTTGGGTTGAATCTATGGCTGTTTGGTTTAAGATTCTCTGACCTACCCAGATCAGTTATCATTTATATCTACTGGGTTGAGATTTTCTATTTTTTATAAGTTTGCTCTATGATTAAATAGTGCCAATATCCCTTTGTTCCGGGATTACTAGGGATATTATTTTTACTTCATTGTTTTGGATTGTTTAAATATATGTATTTATATATCTAGTCTGATCAAGTAATTGTTAATGCCAAGTTTAATCGTCCAGTGGGGCTAGATAATTTCATCACCCACTTAATTGCAAATTTCAATCTTCATTTAGAATATTCTCATTCTTAATTTATTCCCTTACTAATAGACTATCTAATTTTAAGAGAATGGCAATATAGTATACCAATTGTTACACAAAAGTTGAACTGGAATCTGCACCAACACTGCTTTGGATATGCGGAATAATATGAAACATGAGAAAAATGTGTGGTCATTTTTTTAAATATGACAGTCCTTTAAATTCAATTTTATTGCTACACATCAACTGCTTCTATTTTTAATTAAGTTTTTATTGCTTTTTTTACTATTAGGAAAGTGATGATTCTTTACTATGTTTTTTGCTGCATATAATTGTTATATAACAATTGCACAAATTTGAACTTTAGGCAGGGGGTGCTGCTACTAAAAGTGTTCTATCAGCAGCAATGACTAGTATCCAAGATGCTCTCAAAAATAGTGATTGGACAACACGCAAAGCTGCTTCTGTAGCATTAGCCGAAATTGCTTCAAGTGGTGGATCGTTCTTGGGAAGTTTCAAGGCTTCGTGCATTTCTTCGCTTGAATCATCTCGTTTTGACAAGGTTTGATTTTTCTTATAGACCAATATTTGGAGAAGTTCACTTTCTTATGAATGACTGAACTGGATCTTATAGTGGCTTCTCTGTGTTTTTATAGGTGAAACCAGTTAGGGAGACAGTGCTGCATGCCCTACAGTACTGGAGAGGTCTTCCAGGGCCTGATACTCCTGAACCTTCTGAAGCTGGATCTTCTATAAAAGGTTTGGTGGCTGATGCCTGCTACTCTAATGTGTCAAAAAGTTCTGTTCATATTAGTTTTATTTTGTGTTTTATATTAATTTTGGTTTTCATGGTTAATACATTAGTCTTACCATTGAGTTTAATGCATCATCCAAATAGTTTCCTTCTTTGCTAATAGTTTGACATCAATCCACTAACATGCTTTGGACATTCTGGCTTGCATCTCTATTGTTAGGTGGACTTCATATTACCAAGGATAATTTGATTTAAACAAGTTGAGTATGGGCATTACAGGAAAACCAAGTTAAACTGCTTGATCGTTCTTGTGTGTCCATCATATGCATCTAGTTTTGATTCCCACTTGATCATTGTGAACTAAAAGTACATGGATAACCCTTTTTTGTACTGCATTATTAGTCTATCTGCATGGATGACAAATATGCCTTATTCTTGTAAATTTGGACACAAAATCATATGGATGATCAGCAGTATATACCTTTTTGTTTAATGCTAGGTGAATTTAAGTGTCCAGATAAAGTTATGAAACTCTTAACAACAATATGAACAATCCAATTGCAGGCTTCATCAGAGCAATCATTTCACCTTCAATTTTAATAGAAATAATCATCACATTTCCTTAAGTTTCCAAATAGGCCAATCATATGAAATGTTTTAAAAACAGTTTCATGCATTATTTTGTGGTTACTTGAAAACAACTTGTTCAGTTAACTTCATGTTTTTGTATAACACAAGGATAAATGATGATGGTGCCTATGATGATTTCTATTGATTTGGATATTTTCCTCTCTTGAAGAATTTACTCTTTGGTCTGTTTATTAGACATGAAGTCCTTTGCTTGAGTGTTTCACACGGTTTAGAGTGCTTATTTGATAGAAAAATTACAAGTGCATCCCTTGACAATCAAATTCCTTTAATCAACTATGAACTTCCATGATCTGTGCCCCTAAACTCAAATTATGAATTTTCGGTCCTTATCCTCAATAATGTGAAGTTTTTTGATAAACATCATATGTTCAAGTAATGTTCTATTCATTATGAAACTTTTATATATCCATTTATGGGGCCAGTCTACAATATCACAATATGGATGCTAGAAGTGTTTTAAAGAAGTACAATTTATTAGACTATATGCCTAACTTGTGACATGCAATCTAAGACTTGCACTAAGAGTAGTTATTACATATTAAATTCGACTTATAACTAATGGAATACAGTTTTTTTCCAATAACAGAACCAATTTCACTCTTTCCAGAATTCAGGGTCTTTTCCGATCATAAATCCCCTTACCTAGGCTGCTTCATGTTTCGCATTAAATTTAATGTGTACAGAGCCTTTTTTGATGATACAATCCTATCCCCCTTTATTCTAAAATTCATGGTTCTCTATGCTTTTCTTGGAGCTACATTAATTGGATTTGCGGGGTCCTTGACTGGTATCTAATCCCTGCTTTGACTGTGATATAAATGATGCCTGCATGTGGTAGATTGAAGCAGTCAGCTTTTGCCCGTTACAACATGTGCTTTATAAACTTCCCATTTATCTTTAAAATGAACTAGAGAAGGCTTTATTCTGTAGTACTCTTATATGTGACACTTTTTGGTGTTCTATGAATTATAATATCATATGCCATTTTTCTCTTGATTGCATGTTTCATCTCTCTTTATATATTGTCTCTGTCTACTCATTATACAATTTTTTGCCAGAAAATTTCGGTGGAGGTAACTTCAGTGGTCTTACAAGTCCCAGTGACTTTGGAATGAAGGATTCGTCACGCAAGAAAGTTGTCACAGACTTGGCCAATAGAAGGATTCCTCTGTCTGCAAGGAAAGTATGCCAAAGTTATATGGAAAACTCTCAACATTCTAAAGCAGATAATTGGCATATTGAAATTGCTGTTCCAAAAACCCATAATGTCCCTTTAGCAGATATTCACAATGAAGAATCTGAGGGTAGTTGCGTTACAAAGACCGTAGAAAGGATTAGCACTGATGTTACAAGTATGCAAGATATTGAAAATGAATACATGCCAATGGATGATAAACAAGAGTGTTCTTCTTCTGTCTCAAACCTTGTTACTGAGAACTTTGAGACCAAGTTTGTGACAGTCTCTCATGAATGTCTTGAAGAGGGTGGTTTGCTGAAGCCCATGGTAAGAAACCAATGTTTTAGACCTGAAGACATTGGTAGTGAGGAACGTATACATTCTGCAAAGATGCGAGATTGTAGAAGTCTCGACTCTACAGTCACAGAATCTTGTTCCCAAACTGTAGGTGGGTGTTGTTCGCAGATGGAAAATGAAATGGCATGCATTCGGAAACAGCTTTTGGAGATTGAAAACAAACAATCAAACTTAATGGATATACTACAGGTACTAATTTCATGCTTTTTTTTTAAATCTTGACTGGTCCAGAGCTTTACCATCAGTTGAAAAGTCCTGTGAAATGTATCACCAAAGTGACTTTCATGTGCTGGCTTCTTAGTTTCTAATTAACTGCCCAAATCCAGACAAAGCCCTGACTTCATAATTGTTTAAATTCTGTAGTATCGCTTTGTACTGTGTCTTCAGATCTAGCAGTCATCTAATCTGGTTTCAGTATTTTTCAAAACTAATTCACAGGTGTTCTCAACTGGCATAATGGATAGTTTATCGATGCTGCAGTCCAAGGTGTTAGGTTTAGAGCATGTGGTAGACAAAATAGCTCAGGATCTTGTACATGGTAGGAGGCATTCAGACTTAGCAAGCTCTAAATTTATCAAGCATAACCAAAGTGTTCCTTCTCCCAGACTCTCTACATGCTCTCCTAGGCCATCTTTAGATATTCGTAATAAACACTCATTGATTGCTGTGAAGAATTCTGAGATTTGGGAGGAAAAAGGACTTTGTAGGAGCAGATCAACTAATTCTGCCAAAGAAGGTTCAGAGATATGGACTAACCCTACAGTAAATGATAGTAGAAACCTGACAGGGAAGGACATCCACAGAAGCTCCAGGCTGGGAACACAGGCTGTGGGTCAAATTAGAAAAACAAATTCTGTCTTTGCTTCAGTTTCAAGTGCTAATGCCAGAATAAATAATTTAGAAAGCAAGAATAGCTTGTGGCAGTGTGTGAAAGGATATCTATGTCAAGGGGATCTGGACTCAGCATATATGGAAGCTCTCTGTGCTGGTGATGAACTCATTTTAATTGAGCTTCTCGATAGAACTGGTCCTGTTCTCGAAAGTTTGTCGCACAAGACCATCAATGATCTTCTTAGTACTTTGGCATCCTACTTCCTGGAACAAAGGTTCATTAACTCTATCATCCCATGGTTGCAGCAGGCAAGTTTTTTTACCATTTTGATTACACTTTCATTATCACAAAATGTTGTGTCTTTTCTGTGTTACTTGTGGGAGGTGGGTAATATGTTAGTTCTCTAAAGGAAATAAACATCACACATGTTGGTAAAAGTCCTTAATAAAATAGGTGAATCAGCCGTATAAAGAAGTTTATTAGTTACTTTCCTTGGATGACAAATCCCCACAAAAGATTTAATAAAAAGTGACAATCAAGATTGAAAAACTCAGCCAAAGGGAGGCAGACTAGGGGTGATAGTAACTTAGGGAATGTCTAAAATCTGAAAAGGTTCATGAAAAATTGAAACCCTGCACACTTGCTAAACCTTGAGCTTCATCTCAAGTGCCTCATTCTTTTTGCTACTTAACAACAGTCAACATACTAGTCTTAGAATAAGAAATGACGAATAGAAGAAGTTAAAAAGGTTGGGGTACACACACCATCACCTTCGTCATCCTCTATTAATATGTTAATAGATATATAATACAACCTTATGGCTCCGTTTGGTTCACTATTTTGATATTTTTTATAATAGTATTATATATTTAATATTGTATCACAAGAAAAGATGTTTTGTTACCCATAATATTGAATTTTCCCGGCATGTTATATATATATATATATATATAATAATATTTGCATCCAAATATATGCACCACGTGCTTATAGCTGAAATGATTTGAGAAAAACAATGTGATATAATAATTAGTAGTGTTATATGTGACAATACCATACCAAGAAGTTACATTGTGTTCCCATTGATCATCCTCTAAATCTCTGATTGCTATTTTTGCCTCTCCTCTGTTTTTAGGTGGTGGACTTAAGCACAATTCATGGACCAAATCACCTTGTTCTCTCTACAAAAGCAAGGCGAGAATTTTTAACTGCAATTCAGGAGACTCTAAAAATGGAATTTTCTAACTCTGCAGAGAGAAGATCTATCACTCAACTGGCAATGAAATTGTGCCAAGTATGGGGTAAGGAAACTTCTTTTTGGGTGAATTTTCAGCAAATCAAAACACATTGAGTTAAGAGGGCAGTAACTTCCAATGATAAAGTTTCCATTTTTGAAGGAAGATGTATCTGAGCATAAAAAAAAAAAAAAAACAAATTGATGGTTTCAATGTGAAAAATTGCTGAATCTAACTTGAGACTGTTAGTTATATATATATACATATATTTTAACAAAGAGTTTGGACTGGTTTCTTTCTTTGGTTCTTTAAGTTAAATAATTTAATCAACTATATTGAATTTGATATATTTAAAATTGTTTGGAGTGGTTTTGTAGTTGGATTTTTCTGGGTTCTCATTTACAACCAATCCTGCCTCTAGTTTGGAAGGCATCATTTCCCTCTAAAACTGGAATTTGTCCGGGTTTTCATTTGGTGTTCTATTCTGTGGTATTGAAACAATATAGCAGTAATGCAGGCATTTTATTTTGCAGGGAAATGCTGCTGATGTTTAGCCGAATGGAAGCGTGGTTCCACTTAACTACATTGTCATAGGAACTTCGACCTGCTTACTTCATCCCCTTTATTTTGTGTTACAGAAATGTTGGGTCCTTGAGTAGCAAGGCAAGTTTTTGTTGTTGTGAAGTTTATTTAGAAGGAGATTGATGATGTTAAACTTGGATTTGTTTCCATGTTTGACTTGCTGGTTGTTTTGCTGATCATGTTTCTGTGCAACGCTAAGTAGCTCTTGAACGTTTATGAGGGTAAATCAGTTAGAAAAAGGAAAAATAAAATAATAATACACTGATTACCTGAGGTTTCATAAATACATTATCTACCACTTGTCTGTCTTCAAATCTTAAACTAAAAGTCTTTAGTTTGCGCGAATGAAAGTATTTTAAAGAACTTACTGAGTCTGCATTATCAATTTAGAATTTATGGTGTTTTGGTGTGTTGTCGGCCCAACCAGTTTAATCTTAAAAGATTTATTTAAATATTTAAACAAGTATAAATTTAATTCACTCTAATCCAATACGAAAAATTTAGTTCAATACAATGTTGACACACCTTGAAAGCTTTATTCATGAGTCATGAGACGAAACTTCATAAAAGCTCTTTCAAATCGTAAAAATAATAAACTTCATAAAATAAAACAAACAAATTAAAAAAAAAATTTTTATCCTTCATGACACTGCAGAATCATATATGTTATGTATATATTGTAAAAAGTTATTTGCTATGAAGATTTTAAAATAGGGACCAACAATCTTTAAACCTAGTACCAGTAGTCCAGTACCCAGCTCCAGCTTCAAGTTCATTTCTATTTTGGTTGTGGTAAAAATATTACCAGTACAACAAAAGCTACAATATAGCAGAATGCTTACCTCAAAAATAATACAAAAGGGTGGGGCGTACTAACTGATATGATAACACAGCTGGACAATTTCAATAAACATCAGAAATCCCACTAACGCAAAACTCAAAAGCTTAACCTCTTAATACCTCTTTTACAAACTATACTTGGTACAGACAAACAGTAAGTAGATTTTTCAAAACACCAAAGCACAGACCTGTTGAAACATCTTTTACAGTTGCAACTTCAACTTCAATCCGTACTATGGTACAAAATCAACTTCTTGCCAAAGCTGATTTCTCATCGGTTGTTTTGACCGTGGCAGCAGAGTCGTAAGGGACATAAAGATCATCATCATTTGGAGGCTCACTCTTACTCCTTCCATTAGCAGGTTTGTCCCTTCTCCGTGTCTCTCTATTACTATCAATTCCAGTCTCACTGAGCTTCACATTAGAACTTTGAGTAGAACGTTTTGGAACTTCATACAGGGTTACACTGCCACCCTTTTGAAGCATTGCTTCTTCATCATTTCCCTCCTGTGCTTGAACACTCTCGAGTAATTCGACTACCTGGCTCATAACTGGCCTCCCTTTTGGGTTTTGACTGAGGCATTGGTATGCCAAATTGGCCACTTTCATTGCAGTTCTAACTGAGTACTGTCCTTCCATTCTAGGGTCTAAAATCCTTAAAAGCTTCTTATTATGGTTCAAAAGTGGGCGAGCCCACTCAACAAGATTGTGTTCTCGACTAGGTCTGCTCTTGTCCACTGCTCTCCTTCCAAGGAGCATCTCAAGTAGCACAACCCCAAAACCATAAACATCACTTCGAGCCGTTAAGTGTCCTAATAAGTTGAACAAACATCAATTTAGTTCATGACTTGCTATTATTTCTAACAATATCAGTGATCTGTCAAACTAAGAAATAGTTCTAAATACGTAAGGGTTTGTTTCAATTTGGAAATATTCAACATAAAAACCTACAGATCTGAGGCTTTAAATGTTCTTTTTTCTCCACAAAGACGGAGACAAGATTCTTTTTCTCCTATTTTCTGAAGGCAGGTAACTAGACATTGTTTTCTCCTAACCAGGGTGCTGAGCTACTTCATTCCCAAAATCAGCTAGTTTGTCCCTTCCTGTGTTTGCAACTTTTGACATAAGCTTTTAACACCATAAGTTAGCCAATTAGGGTTGACCTTAAACGGGTAATGTCATGATTGTGTCAACTTGCGTAACTCGTCTAATATGTAGTTTGTCTTAGGGTTGAACCCTCTCAAACTACAAAATGTAGAATGAAACAGTTAATTCGTCGGTAGTTTTGTCCACACACTTAATAACCAACCTGTTTATTATATGAGAATAATTTTTTAGAAATTCTAAAATTAAATCTTATGTTCTTGGACTTAAAACTATAATCATTATAGAAAGGATTGACATTAGTAATTGTTCATAAGTTCCCTATTTTAGTTTTCTGCTGGGCAATAATCTATATTTGAGAAATAAATAAATAAATTTAAAAAAAAAAAAAAAAAAGACAGAAAAAAAGACAATGTGATTTGATAATAAATAACTCACCAGTCATCACGTACTCAGGAGCAGCATAACCATATGTGCCCATCACTCGTGTTGACACATGGGTCTGGTCTCCCATAGGCCCATCCTTTGCAAGGCCAAAGTCGGAAAGCTTTGCATTGAAATCCTGCAGATCACATTCAATTTTTCAGCAGCATAAACTGGCAGGCCTTCCTCAATTAAAGAGAATCACACATGACAAAGAGAAAGGTCAAGAGACATAACTAAAGGGCCCTGATTGTTTTTGCCAAAAGACTGTTCTATCAAATTCATCAAATGTAAAGCTTTTATACTGTCTTCAAGTGGATTAAAGATAACAAAATTCTGAGTTAAGAATTTATCACTAGAAGAAATACGTTCTCAGCCAGCCCATGGTTGGCTTTGCCACTAGGAGCCCCATAAGCTATACTTCACTCACACAGGAGACAAACGCAGGACAGTACTCACACATAAGCAGAACAATATGATGCTGGGAGAACAAGTCAAGAAAAGGACTCATAAATTTCCTTTTCTGATGGTTTTAAAAAATATCATTTTCTGGCCAACTGAAACCAGCATTTGTTTTTTCAATACTTGGTTCTTTCATCTGACATCATTTCACTTTACCTTTGCATCTCAGAACTCTTATTACAGCTGATGACAGTAATGATTTTTTGTTTATGATCCAATAGAAAAGAGATGAACCACCGCAGAATGCTACTTTCATTTTCCCAATTTATGAATGGCCTTATAATATACTGTACTTATTGTTAAAAAGCAACAATAAACAACAAAGAAATGAAAACTAACCAAATCCAGCAAGATGTTTGATGTCTTGAAATCGCGATATATGATAGATCTCTCTGCACCATGAAGAAAAGCAAGTCCTTTTGCTGCATGTAAAGCAATCTTCATTCTTTTTGACCAAGTCAAAGTGCAACCAACCCCTGCAAGCCAAAGGAAAATCAAATCACTAGGGAACAATAGAATTTGTTCTACTTATAAATTAGAAACAAGCACACCTTCTTTCAATATAAATTCGTTTTCTCCACACCTATGCAGGAAATAGATGTATTTTGATATTTTAATTACCATAAGCATAAAGCAGCCATCCACTCAAAAGCCACTCAAAGTTTCAATTTAGTACAGACAATGTAAAGGGGAATTCATAACTTAACAATTTGGAGGTTCTCTGGCATCACTGAGTAATTTTACAGTTAAAACTATCGCACTTTGATCATAGACTCAATAAGTAAGACAGGCTTAACATAAATTTCTAATTATTTCAACTTATCAGTCTATCACACACTTACCAATACTTTTGCATGACATGGTCCGTTTGCTTTTAC
The DNA here is from genome assembly GCF_008641045.1 of Pistacia vera. Taxonomy (NCBI): domain Eukaryota; kingdom Viridiplantae; phylum Streptophyta; class Magnoliopsida; order Sapindales; family Anacardiaceae; genus Pistacia; species Pistacia vera. The sequence continues at coordinate 4,961 of NW_022195390.1, read as the reverse complement.
ATTTCTACCCTATACCATAAACATTCTCCTGCCCAATAACAAATAAAGGAAACAAAATCATATTTCTATTGTGTCTGTGCCTCTTCAAGTTTTTCATAGAGAAACAATTCCTTCAAAATATTTTGGAATTTAGTTCAACATCTACTGTCCACCAGAAACCAATAATAATGAAACCCACAGAAACAGTCTTTGAAATCAGTCCTAATTTCAGAAAACTTCTGTCTTTATTCACTGAGATTGGAAGACTATTGGTTTAAGCTTATGTTCTTTGTTTCTTTTCCTGTATTGCTCTGTTCTCTCTCTCTCTCTCTCTCTCTCTTTTTTTTTTTTTTTTTGTTGGTAGTAAACTTCTGGATCTTTTACTTGTGTCTTTCATTTCGATTATGATATGTGGTTTTATGTTTCTTATCAGAAAAATAATAATATTAATAATAAATCAATACTGAAATCTTATTCCTTCCTTTGTTAGAATGCAATTATGTTTAACAAAATTAAAAGCGTTCAAATCCTTTAAATCTTAGGATAAAATGTTAAAAATGTTAATGCAAGATTTCTTCTTTCCCCGAAGTCCCAATCAGCCATAACAAAAATTACTTGTTGAGCCAAAATAAGTTCAAAAAAAATACATGGAACATGATGGCTATAATTCATAAAACAGAATCATAGTAGACCAGGCTAGTGCCTCATTTCAGATAATGTATCAAACTATACATAAAACTTCTAACGCTTATAGAATGAATGCCAAGAAAACAATTATTCCTCAGCCTCAAAGAAAGCTTAATTCCTTAAAGTTCCATAGAACCAAAATAAAAACCAGCCACTTACTGCGAAGAAGATGTTTTTCCAGGCTACCACTCGCCATATATTCATAGACTAATATCCTGTGCTCATCCTCACAGCAGTACCCAATGAGCTTCACAAGATTTGGGTGGCTAAGCTGTCCTAAATAGTTGACTTCCGCCTGAAAACAAACAATGATATACTGATAAGCAATTAATTTTTTTCCCAAATGAAAAATCAATGCAAATAATCAGTTTTATTTCTAGTCTATGGCATTAAACATAACACCATTACTATTAAACCTTTCAAAAACTATTGGCATGATATAATTTTTCATTTTCTCTTTCTTGGATGATACTAGATGTTCCCATGAGATTAGTTTTGATCAAATAAACAGAAAGAAAGAAAGTCCACCATACCAGTTACATCCGTATCAGTCCATCCATACTAGCTACATTAAATCAAACATTCTTCATTCATCTCAGTACCGTAAAATAAAATAGTCTTTTTTTTCATTTCAAACATAGACTCTCACTTTGTGAGATTATTGTTCAGCCCTCACTTATCCACTATATCTTGTAATTTGGTCTTTGGTCACTATTTCACACATATGCAAAAATGCAGTGTGCGTATTGATACAAATTAATATGTATATAAATAATGTTAGTGCACGCATATCTGTGCAAACGCATAGTTTTGATTGTTTAGATTAAAGAAACAATTTAAACCTAATTAACTGTCCAAAAATAATTAAATGCTATTCAGTCTCATTTTAAATTACTGCAGATGGGGGTAGTCAAAACACAATATAGATATTAACAATATCCTTTGACAGAAGAATCTCCTAAAATGTAATAAAAATGATCAACTTATGGCCAGTGAGATGGGAAATGTTTTTACTTCAATCACGCAGAAATTCCTTGTAGATGCTCGGTTTGCAATAGGAGTCAACTACCAAACCACAAGAAACCTATTGGATATGATATCTCAGACACAGTATTTGGAATTCTAAACTCTTGATTAACGAAGCAATGCTCTCTTCTACTTCTATGGTTTAAAACTAACATTAGAGAAAAAAAATTAAAATTTTTTTCTGGTTAGGTAAAAGTTTTAGCCTAAACAGAATTTGGAAACAAACTAAGTACTCTAAGGATTGAGCTCTAAGACATTACACATACTCTTTTTCTGGCATATCACACAGTAGGGACATTTCATATTCATCATTAGCCTCCTTTTTCTACTAATTATTTTGTTAAGAGCATAGCTTCTATTAGCCAAGGGGCAGAAAGAAAAGACTTTTCCATGTCTACAAATAACAAGCCTGTTTAATAGGGAAAAAGAGAACATAATTAAAAGAAATAATAAGACAAATACCAGCCATTCTCTGTCGCCTTGGAAACCTTCGCGATTAAGCTCTTTAATTGCAACCTGTGTTGTCGGGTAACCTGGCCTGACACTCTCGTCTATAACTCCTTTATGCACAATTCCAAAACCACCCTCTCCAAGAATAAAATCCGGCCTGAAGAACTTGGTGGCCAATCTCATCTCCTCATATGTAAATATATCAACATTACTATATCCCGGATTTTGGCGCAGTTCATTAACATTCTTAGGAGTCATCGAACTGCTGCTATAACTTCTCATCCCCATTGATTCTTGCCTTTCCGCGTCAGTTCGTTTAGAAACACACCCTTTTCCTACTCCACAGTAAATCAAAACTCGACATTGCATCTTACTTATAGTTAATTCAATCACACAAAATATAATGATAATTCAATTGATACAACTAACACATACATACCAAATTCATTACTATTCCTAATCATTTATAAGTTTTGAACAATTTGGCTGCAATAATGACTCAATGAGCATTTTAGTTATAATTTATTCAGTAACACAACATATAACGATAATTTAATGGTTACACCAAACTCATTCATACCAAATTTATCACAATTCCTAATAACAATTTGGCTGCAATAATTACTCTACATTATAATTTTCTTGCCGTCCAATTAATGAGCATTTTAACAATAAAATTCTTAAAGAACAATAAAAGCAAATAAATATGAGAAAATATTATAAAAGAAAAAAACCTTGATTAATGGCCCTAACAATAGAAGATTGTGGTTGTCCTTGTTGCTGCTGATGTTGATTTTGATGTTCAATACTAAAACAAATCCCCATGAATCTCACTATAAAACCTCTTTTAGATTTACATTTCATCTCCACATTATCAAACTAAACATCAAAAACACCATTTTTCATCTTAAAACACTCTTCTTCCATTCGAAGTTTGGGCCTCGATCCGATCTGGATGCGTCCCCAATCTCAAACGGATCGCCGGGAATTCTAGAAATCAAAACTCCCGAGCAACAAAAGAACAAAGACACCACTCCAACCAAAATGTACACTAATGATTTTTTTTATATATTATTTATTTAAAATAAAAAGAGAGAGAGAGAGAGAGGGGAAGTTTAGAGGTTTTAGAGAGAGAAGGATAAGTGCAATCGATTGGTTTAGAGGAATAGCCGCCAAAAACGCCAGATCAAGTACTCTCCATACATGGTAATTGACCTCGTTTTTACTTTATTGCCCTTGGTTATTTACACTTATTACATTCTTGCCATTTTCTTTTCTTATCCTTTATTATTGGGGTCAAATTTTCCGCATGTCGGTGTGCATGGCGCCAATGATATCAATTATCATGAAAAATTCTAATAGTTAATATAGTTCACAACTGCCTACCTACCCTTATTAAGACATTACACATTTTCCGGCTGAGTAACACAAGAGGGCTAAAAAGGGTCATTATGATATTAAAACTGTCCAGTTTTAGCTTCTAATCTCCATCTGGTTCATTATTATTATTATTATTACGACACTTTTATAATAATATTTTAAAAAATAGAATTGATGTTGACTACCTTTACAAATTAACAAAAATATCTATTTAGGTTTGTTTATTTATTAAACTCTTTTGTAATAAAATATTAAAAATTAATAAAAATATCTCAATCTATCTATTAAATATCGACAGTTGACCACCACCATTGGAGGGTAATCGAAATCATCGTATCAATACACGACCGGTTAGATCTGGTTAATCGTGCACTGATATAACATTTTCCGATCAAATCCACGTGGATTTAATAAAAAATGTCAAATCTATGGTTAGATCTAGCCATTGACAGTCAGATCTGGCCGTATTTGGTTGTGAACGACGGTAAAAGATATGGTCGTCGTTGACGATTGGTTACAGCCAAAGATCTGGCCGTTTTTGGCCGTAGATCGGTGCACTATCGGCCAGATCCTATTGGTAGTGTGCCATTATATCATATTCTGGCCAACTTCCAACGGTGATAGGGATGGGCGCAAGCTGGGTTGGGGCCTAGAACCCCATTCCTCGCCCCCGTCCTCGTCCCTGTTACCCACTCCCATGACCGTCCCCGGCCCATCCTTATGGTTGGGGATTTTTAAATATTAATCTATTTTTGAATACTCACCAAATATATAAATAAATTTCCACAAAGTGAATCCATCCATCCATGTAGGGTTTGGGAAAGATGAGTATATATATATCGTAGGATAATCTTGTAATTAAATATATAGTATAATGATAATTAAATATAGTTAATACTAAAATTATCGGGTTGGGTCTGAAAACATATCAAAGTCTGGCCCATACCCGAGGTTGGGCTCTAAAATCAGGTTCAAGCCCAAACCCAAGCCCGTGAACATTAGGTAAAACCTGACCTTTTCGAGCCGAACCGGGTGCCGAAAATATCATACCATTGCCATCTTAATGCTTAAACCAACGCCAAAAGAGCTATTTAATAAAATTCCTGAATAATAGGGCTTTGAAGCTGAAAAGAATCAACATATCGGCACCGGAGTATCTTCTACAATGTCTGACGAAGCCAATAGAACCGTAAGAACAGCCATAGATTATCATTGATTCATATTTGTTAAATTACAAATTTCTTTATTGATCTGAAACCATTTGATTAAAAAAACAGGCATTTCTGGAGATTAAAGGTCGCATGATTGAAACTACTGGCAAATTGAAGCAGGTCAGTCTCTTTTACTTTTCTTCGCAATTGATTACTTTTATGGTTCTGATATGAGTTTCCCTCGCTTCGCGCATTTTCACTTAGCTTGTTTTGTTGATTTAGCTTAGT